>NC_083771.1:48810661-48818161 GCF_963514075.1 Conger conger | reverse complement strand
TCAGTTGGCAGTCTCAGTCCTGAGCATTAAGAAAACCCAAAAAGACTAAAACGAAGAATGGAGGTATAGGAGCTCGGCTGATAGAAAATCAGCAGTACCATGTAAACATGTGTAACACACTGGACAATGCTTCACTTAAAGAGTGCAAAAATAAACTCTCTGAACTCAAATAAGCCCCTTCATCTGTCCTGTACAAGTGGACTCGGCCGTTAGCCGTACCTGTCGAACAGTCTGGATGTTTTACTCATGCTGCAGTCCTGATCTTCCGGAACCGCTTCCTAACAAGACTGACCACGTCTGTTTGGAGATGGGAAACATGTTATTGCTAGGGTTGTGTTCCCTAGGATGGTTTTATTGCTTTGTTTGGCTGTGTAACCTGTTTATTGTTGTTCCTACATGACTGTATACTTTATTTTTCTTTATCGTTGTGTTTCCTAAAACTGTTTTATAGATAAAATCCTTTGTCATCAAATTAATCAACAAGGCCCCACTCCTTATCTTTGTTGTTGTACTTTTAGCTCTTTCAGCGCACTTATCCCTGGTTATGGGTATGCACTTTGTTGTATGTCGCTCTGGATAAGACCGTCTGCTAAATGCCATTAATGTAATGTAATATAATGTAATGTAATGTAATTTAAACTTTGGTCTCAAAACCATGTTTAGTATTTAGATGGTGCATTTCATTGGCTGCTGCTGGGTCGTTGTGGCTCTTGAATTGTGAATATTCTGTGATCGCTGTTGTTTTGTTTTTTTATCTTTCATGCGATCTGTAGTGTGAAGGGAAATGAGGACTGCTGAACTCTGAGCTGAGGGGAAAAATACTAATATTCCAGATATGGACCTCACTCATTTCCTGTGAACATGAATTCAGTGGCTTCAGGAATCATATTTAATGCAGCTTGAGAAGCTGAAATCCACCCAGCTCATCCAATGTACAGAAATGTCTAAATACTAAAAAGAGTCTGCTTAGGAATGTCTTACAATGACCACAGATGTCCTTTTGGTGTAGAAAAATGAATGTCTATTGATTTTGAGTATCCTAGCTATAGTAGCATGGCGTGCACATCCATAATAAGTGTAATGTTTTTAAACGATGATCATGCCTTTAGTGGTAGTTCAACTTCACTGGTTGGTTCATTGGTGAGTTCTTCAGCTGTCCCAGTCCAGGGTTCGACCCCGGCAGGGTCTCAGACCGCTCTCTCTGCTCGTTTACGTCATTTCCTTTCCATTAGCAGCCATTTTAGACCTTTCCATTAGCAGCCATTTTAGACCTTTCCATTAGCAGCCATTTTAGACCTTTCCATTAGCAGCCATTTTAGACCTTTCCATGAGCAGCCATTTTAGACCTTTCCATGAGCAGCCATTTTAGACCTTTCCATTAGCAGCCATTTTAGACCTTTCAATTAGCAGCCATTTTAGACCTTTCCATTAGCAGCCATTTTAGACCTTTCCATTAGCAGCCATTTTAGACCTTTCCATTAGCAGCCATTTTAGACTTTTCCATTAGCAGCCATTTTAGACCTTTCCATTAGCAGTCATTTTAGACCTTTCCATTAGCAGCCATTTTAGACCTTTCCATTAGCAGCCATTTTAGACCTTGGAAACGAGGTGTGTGGTGGTTTAGTCCAGTGGTTCCCAACCCAATCCTCACGTACCCTCCTTACCCTGCCGGTTTTATTTGATCTGATGATCATACACACCTGAATCCAATAGGGGCTTCACATGGGTCTGTTTACCGCTCAACCAATCAGCACCAAGCTCTTCAGTGCGCGAGAATGAGCCGGATCAGACAGCCGCAGGACTGGGTCGGGAAAACACTGCTTTAGCCAATCAGTTACTTGAATTCTGAACGAAGTAAACGGTAAATGTCTGCATTTATATAGCAGTTGAAATTGTGCTTCCCTCAGTGCACTTATCCCTGGTTATGGGTGTGCACTTTGTTGTACGTCGCTCTGGATAAGAGCGTCTGCCAAATGCCATTAATGTAATGTAATGTAATGGAACCTTTATCCAAAGTGCTATACAAGTGCTTGATTCCGTGGGCAGATGTTCAGAGCTCTGTGCGGTTAGCTGAGTGTTGCTGTGACGTTGTGTCTCCTGATGCAGGTGCTCCTGTTCAACGTGTGATGTTGTGTCTCCTGATGCAGGTGCTCCTGTTCAACGTGTGATGTTGTGTCTCCTGATGCAGGTGCTCCTGTTCAACGTGTGATGTTGTGTCTTCTGATGCAGGTGCTCCTGTTCAACGACCAGAGCTACGGGGTCCACTACGAGTACACGCTCCCCGCAGAGCCAGCCTCCGAGCCACAGGGGGGCGCTGTCCCCCGGCCCAGCGAGCCCCTCTTCATGTGGACCCACTCGGGCTGGGAGGACTGCCACGCCTTCTGCGGGGGAGGTGGGGGGCCGCGCCCAATTACCTCACCCCCCAACACCATACACCCCCCAATTACCTCACCCCCCAACACCATACACCCCCAATTACCTCACCCCCCAACACCACACACCCCCCAATTACCTCACCCCCCAACACCACACCCCCCCCAATTACCTCACCCCCCAACACCATACACCCCCAATTACCTCACCCCCCAACACCACACACGCCCAATTACCTCACCCCCAACACCACACACCCCCCAATTACCTCACCCCCCAACACCATACACCCCCAATTACCTCACCCCCCAACACCACACACGCCCAATTACCTCACCCCCAACACCACACACGCCCAATTACCTCACGCCCCAACACCATACACCCCCAATTACCTCACCCCCCAACACCACACACCCCCAATTACCTCACCCCCCAACACCATACACCCCCAATTACCTCACCCCCCAACACCACACACGCCCAATTACCTCACCCCCCAACACCACACACGCCCAATTACCTCACCCCAACACCACACACCCCCAATTACCTCACCCCCAACACCATACACCCCCAATTACCTCACCCCCCAACACCATACACCCCCAATTACCTCACCCCCCAACACCATACACCCCAATTACCTCACCCCCAACACCATACACCCCCAATTACCTCACGCCCAACACCATACACCCCCAATTACGTCACCCCCAACACCATACACCCCCAATTACCTCACCCCCAACACCATACACCCCCAATTACCTCACACCCCATTCCCACGCCTTGGATCAGTTATGGTTACGTGGAATGGACTAATCGCACAATCTTACCGTTCGACTCGAGTTTGTTTGAAAGATGCACTTTGAAGGTCCAGAACCATAATAACCTGAGCTACGAGACTGCTGTGCCAGTGAGCCTGGTGCTCGTAGCATCAGCTTATCTTGGGTTTGATGGTTGAGTAAGACCATGAAGCACACGCTTAAACACCTGTTCTCATCATTATGTTGTGTTACCTTATGTTGTGTTACGTTATGTTACCTGCTGTCATTACCTCACTGTTTGCAGGAGAAAGAAAGACAATCGTCACCTGTACCAAGATACTCAACAAGACCACCAGCGTGGTGGACCACAGGAAGTGCCGGCACTTAACCAAACCGGAGCCCCAAGTGCGCAAGTGCAACGAGCAGCCCTGCCAGACCAGGTGAGCGGGGGAAGGTATTCACCAGCGCACTGCTCTGTCACAGTCAGGGGGGAACGTTTTCAGCGTTGCACCGTCCCAGCAGAGACCTTTCCTCACCACAGACTCCACTGTACACTTGATTTGGCTTTAAAAGGAGGTTAGATGTGTTGCTCAGTGTTACCATCTCAGAGGATCGTGGTGGTTGTTACCGTTACCGTAACTTACACGTTACCACTGGATTATCTGAATAAAATGCTCATATTACATCGCTTCGTTACGAACGTAACCGGTATCTGGAGTGTGAACACAAACGTTTGTGACCGCAGATGTCCCTCGGTCCGACGCTGAGTAACGCGGGTAGACGCTGGAATACGTGAGGCTGTGTGTGCGGGGGCAGGTTGACCCCGGTGCGCGGAGCTGCCGGTACCTCCAGCGTCTCTCAGCGGCCGCGCCTCGGGCCAGGCCCGGCGGCGGGGCTAATCAGCGGCACAGAGACGGCGGTATGCCCTGGGCTTTGATGCCGCTCATTAAAGCCAAACCCACAGTGTTCTGTTGAAAAACGGGGAATGAGATCTCAGCACCGCAGAGAAAGGGCCTGCTTGTTCACGTTCTCCCGGAAAGCAAAAGACAAATTGCGCCTTGGCAGCGTCCCGTTCTGGGCGATAAGAGGCGGTTGGATTTCGGTGGGAGTTTTCTCCTTTTGTTTTATGTTGGTCTGCACGCTGAAGAGCTGTAAGCCGTCGTTATCCAGGGCAGCGTAGCGGTCCTCTCGCTCACAGGAGTGCAGCGTGGGGCTGGAGTTTCACCGGGAGCACGGGGGGTTGGGTGTCTTGCTCAGGGACACTTTGACACACCCAGGGCGGGATTGAACCGGCAACCCTCCGACTGCCAGACGACTGCTCTTACTGCCTGAGCCAATGTCGCCCCCTTGGAGTACAGTGTACTCCGTCTTTTGAAACGCGTCTGTTCATGAACAACATCTTCAACATCAGATTGTCTTTGTGAGCAGCTGGCTGGCAGACCAGCACTAAATCATCCACTCGCTGCTGAAACGTTTGCACAAGATGTACCCCTCCCCATGCTGGTTAGATTAGCATTGAGAGGTAAAATATACGTCATTGAACCTCGTGGGGTAATTTGTCTGCATTTGACCCATCCCTGGGACCAGCTCCAGCTCTGAGGCCAGTGCCGTGGTCAAGGGCAACGGCAGGAGCACACCTAAACCTGACGTGCATGTGTTTGGGAAGAGGCCCTTTAATTCACGTGATGGAATTATGTCACGATTAATAATAACATTCCCTCTCTGGTGTCGAAAAGCGTTCAAGTGTTCATACTCCATTAGCAATATTACTTTATGTGCAAGTATGTGACCAGTACCTGCCCTCATACTGTGAGAAAATGAAAAAGCTGTTGCTGTTGCTGTTGCTGGATAAAGTGTGGTGACGGGATGTGTCGATCACGGAGGAGGTGTCCCAGAATGCTCCTGGGGCGGTGTGTAGACGCGACTCTTCTTCTCTGGTATCAGCTGAGTTTCACGGCCCTGGCGGGAACTGCAAGGTAGATCTGATTTACGCCTCGGTCTGGATGTGTGGATGTGATTGTGTGTGTGTGTGTGTGTGTGTGTGTGAGAGAGAGAGAGAGAGAGAGTGTGTGTGTGTGTGTGTGTGTGTGTGTGTGGGGGGGGGGTCTGACAGCAGGAAGGCAGGGCCTGTTTTACAGTTTTATTTAGTCTTGTTCTCGGGGGCAGCGTCGTTGGGGTCTGGCTCGTGTGGTCGCCAGCTGCCCCCCCCCATGCCTGATGAGGGGCCGGACGTAACGAATCTGCCCCCCCCCCCCCCCCCCCGCACTCACATCTGTACTCCAGATGGGTGCCCACGTGCCACCATGAGTCCCTGCCTGCTGCTGACCACCATGAGCTCTGTTTACACACCACCATGGGGAGTGTGTGTGTGTGTGTGTGTGTGTGTGTGTGTGTGCGTGTCTATGCCGCGTGCACACCCTGTAGGGGTGCCATGGGGTGGGGCCTCCCTGCCTCGGTTCAGCGTTACCATCACACCTTAGCTCAGTGATACCTGACCCTGTTCCTGGGGAGCTACAGTCCTGTTGGTTTTCACTTCAGCCCTAACAAAGCACACCTTATTCAACAGCTAGAGATCTCGTTGAGCTCCTAATTAGTAGCGGCAGGTGTGCAAGATTTGGGTTTCAATGAAACGCTGCACTACAGTAGATGACCAGGAACAGGGTGGCTTACTGCTGCCTGAAGGCCAGTTTATAGTCCAGTGACTGTGTCACTCGACTGAAATCACAGAACATTCTATCGTCACCTGATGTAGACTGTGGTTGTTGTCCTTAGAAAAAATAATCAGCTCACTCCAGTTGCCCAGAGTATTAACCACATATCACTGGGGCCCGCAACATCCGCTGCGCATCACATAATGTCGACATTGGCTCAGGAGGTAAGAGCAGTCGTCTCATTGGCTCAGGAGGTAAGAGCAGTCGTCTCATTGGCTCAGGAGGTAAGAGCAGTCGTCTCATTGGCTCAGGCAGTAAGAACAGTCATCTCATTGGCTCAGGAGGTAAGAGCAGTCGTCTCATTGGCTCAGGTGGTAAGAGCAGTCGTCTCATTGGCTCAGGAGGTAAGAGCAGTCGTCTCATTGGCTCAGGAGGTAAGAGCAGTCGTCTCATTGGCTCAGGCAGTAAGAACAGTCATCTCATTGGCTCAGGAGGTAAGAGCAGTCATCTCATTGGCTCAGGTGGTAAGAGCAGTCGTCTCATTGGCTCAGGAGGTAAGAGCAGTCGTCTCATTGGCTCAGGAGGTAAGAGCAGTCGTCTCATTGGCTCAGGCAGTAAGAGCAGTCGTCTCCTTGGCTCAGGCAGTAAGAGCAGTCGTCTCATTGGCTCAGGCAGTAAGAGCAGTCGTCTGGCAGTCGGAGGGTTGCCGGTTTGATCCCGCCCTGGGTGTGTGGAAGTGTCCCTGAGCAAGACGCCTAACCCCAAAATGCTCCTGACGAGCTGGTTGGTGCCTTGCATGGCAGCCGACCGCCGTTGGCATGCGAGTGTGTGTGTGAATGAGAAGTATCAGTTGTACAGCACTTTAGATAAAGGCGCTATATGAATGGCAGGCTTTTACATCATCTGTCACAGCGACACTCTGTCACTGGACTACAAACTGCCTTTAAGACTGACGGTGTGAGAGTGTTGGGTGATGAGAACAGAGCCATTCGCTCTCCAGATTATCTGCCTGTCCCGGTGTGGAGAGGGCACGGAGCAGTGTTTCGAGCTCGGTTCTGGCCCGTCCACACCAAGAACCAGAACTTCACTGATAACGATGTGGGCATCCACACTGCTGAACGACAATGCTCTGTAAAAACTCCACTGCGGCATCTGCCATTTAAAACGCCCTGTAAATTCCAATGGATTTAGGATTCACCCTGAAAGTGATCCAGATGACCGTTTGATACTGTTGTTGTGTGGACTCCACTACCCCCTGGAGTTGATCTTTGTGATTGTTGAGATGGGAACATTGTAATGGAGTGTTTGTGACCTCACGAAGCGTGTACGCACTGAGTGCCATGGCTCTGTGGGTCCACCGGGGGGTGCTGTAAATTAAAACATAAACCTGCCCCTGCAACTCTGTCAATTTCTGCCTTGTAAAACTCATAAGTATCATAGTTTACCTGTGTGTGTTTTTGATGCCGGTGTTTATGTGAAAGCGTGTTTTGGGGCATTTGGGAGGTAGGTGATCTGGGGGGGTTGTGGGTGATCTGGGCCAGGCCTGGGGGGGTTGTGGGTGATCTGGGTCAGGGCGGGGGGGGGTTGTGGGTGATCTGGGTCAGGGCGGGGGGGGGTTGTGGGTGATCTGGGTCAGGGCGGGGGGGGGTTGTGGGTGATCTGGGCCAGGCCTGGGGGGGTAACGCGTGTCCAGGCCAGGGGGTAAC
>NC_083771.1:48758161-48805661 GCF_963514075.1 Conger conger | reverse complement strand
TAAAAGCACTGATTTCACAGACACAGATTAAGCCTCGCCCTGGGCTAAATTCAATTTTAGATGGAGAGTCTCTGTACAAAGCTCAATTTAGTCCAGGACTAAGCCTAATCTGTGCCCGTGAAACTGGCCCATATTTATTTTTAATGAACTTTATTTGTCGTGCAGTATAAAAGGGTTGGTTTCCTGGCAGGACACTGCTGTTCACCTCTTTGAAGTGCCTGTCCAGCACTATAAATAGACTGTATTTCTAGTTGCTGAGGGTAAATATCTAAACATCTAAATGCTTTAATGTGAGGCATCTGCTGTGGCCCAGTTCAGAGCAGATCCCAGAGATGCAGAATGAGCATGCTGTCTGTACAGGAGTGTGTGTGTGACTGTGTGTGAGTGTGTGTGTGTGAGTGAGAGTGTGCTGGACTGTGGGTCCTCTACTGTAGGTCACACACACACACTCACACGCACACTCACACATACTCAAACATACTCACGCACACTCACACACACTCACGCACACTCACGCACACTCACGCACACTCACACACACACAGTATGTACTCACACACACACACACACACACACACACACTCACACACATACACACACTGTAAAAGTGATTACAGTCACTTTTGGTGTATTGTCACAGAATCAGTTTAATAATTGCTTCATTGTCACTCACTGTCACTCAGTGCTCTCAGTCATTGCTGTCAGAGTATGACGTGTACGTATTTGGATCTGGGCAGTTTCTCTAACAGTCCAGCTGTACAGTACTGGCCTTGCTGGAGCTCACGGTCTGAAACACAGCGTTGTAAATGAGTTAATCCTGCAGTCTGGAGTTTTCTCCTAAATAAACACCTCTCCTGTGTGTTCTGGCACGGGCAGTTTCTACACCAAAGTCAAACTGTAAATGAAGAGCAGGACTCAGTTTAATTGGATTAGATTATTATAACTGCATTCAGATAAACAGATTATTTATATTAACACAGCTTTCATCTCAGCAGTGCTTGGTACTACACTCAAAGGAAGTGGAGTTTGGAGATGACTGATTAAAACATGTCAATATGAGACTGTACACTCATACTGTACACTCAGACATACTGAACACTCAGACTGTATACTCATACTGTACACTCATACTGAACACTCAGACTGTACACTCAAACTGTATACTCAGACTGTACACTCATACTGTACACTCATACTGTTCACTCAGACATACTGAACACTCAGACTGTACACTCAGACATACTGAACACTCAGACTGTACACTCATACTGAACACTCAGACATACTGTACACTCATACTGTACACTCAGACATACTGAACACTCATACTGTACACTCAGACATACTGTACACTCATACTGAACACTCAGACTGTACACTCAGACATACTGAACACTCAGACTGTACACTCATACTGTACACTCAGACTGTACACTCATACTGTACACTGACTCATACTGTACACTGACTCATACTGTACACTCATACTGTACACTCAGATCATACTGTACACTCAGACTGTACACTGACTGTATACTCATACTGTACACTCATACTGTACACTCAGATCATACTGTACACTCAGACTGTACACTGACTGTACACTCATACTGTACGCTTGCGTTTCTTTCTTTCTGGCTCCACAGTAGGCTTACAGGATTCTGTTATCTTGAGAGCTGTAAACTCCTGTTTGCGGATGTGATGACCTCTGACCCCTGGCGGTCCGTTGCTGTTCCACTGCCTGCAGGCCTATCGCAGAGCTGGCTGGAGGGTTTTGGGGGCAGCGGGGAGGGGGAGTGTGTTGATGATTGCAGACCGGGAACAGGTCCAAGAACAACAGCACTGAAACAGCACTCTGCGGCCTCTGAATGCTGCAGTTAAAGGGGCAACATGTAGCCTAGTGGCGAAGCTGCATGACTGGGACCCAGAAGGTTGGTGGTTCAAGCCCCAGTGTAGCCACAATAACATCAGTGCAGCTGTTGGGCCCTTGAGCAAGCCCCTTAACCCCACATTGCTCCAGGGGAACTGGCCCCTGCTTAGTCTAATCAACATTAAATTGCTTTTGATAAAAGTGTCAGCTAAATAACTTTTAACTTTAAATAACATGTCAAACATGAATTGTGTGGCCCAGGGCGGGTTGTGGCGCAGTGTTAACTCCAGCAGTAAGCTCTGCCTGCTGCGTCTGTATTTGTTGGCGTCAGTTTTTGACCGCAGGGTGCCATGGCTAGTCTGTGGCCTGTCCTGCTGTAGCTGTTTTCTGGGCTCTACCCCACAGACTGCTGACCTGTCTCGTCCCTCCCTGCAGTGCTCTGTGACCTGTCTCGTCCCTCCCTGCAGTGCTATGTGACCTGTCTCATCCCTCCCTGCAGTGCTCTGTAACCTGTCTCGTCCCTCCTGCAGTGCTCTGTGACCTGTCTCATTCCTCCCTGCAGTGCTCTGTGACCTGTCTCGTCCCTCCCTGCAGTGCTCTGTGACTTGTCTCATTCCTCCCTGCAGTGCTCTGTGACTTGTCTCATTCCTCCCTGCAGTGCTCTGTGACCTGTCTCCTCCCTCCCTGCAGTGCTCTGTGACCTGTCTCCTCCCTCCCTGCAGTGCTCTGTGACCTGTCTCGTCCCTCCCTGCAGTGCTCTGTAACCTGTCTCATCCCTCCCTGCAGTGCTCCGTGACCTGTGGGAAGGGCATGCAGTCGAGGGTCATCCAGTGCATGCACAAGATCACCGGCCGCCACGGCAACGAGTGCTTCTCCTCGGAGAAACCGGCGGCCTACCGGCCCTGCCACCAGCAGCCCTGCAACGAGAGGGTCAACGTCAACACCATCACCTCCCCGAGACTGGGTGAGCTGCACCAAAACACACCCTCACACCGTCACACTAACCTCAACACCATCACCTCCCCGAGACTGGATGAGCTGCACCAAAACACACCCTCACACCGTCACACTAACCTCAACACCATCACCTCCCCGAGACTGGGTGAGCTGCACCAAAACACACCCTCACACCGTCCACCAAAACACACCCTCACACACTCACACTAACCTCAACACCATCACCTCCCCGAGACTGGGTGAGCTGCACCAAAACACACCCTCACATCATCCACTAAAACACACCCTCACACACTCACACTAACGTCAACACCATCACTTCCCAGAGACTGGGTGAGCTGCACCAAAACACACCCTCACACCCTCACACCGTCCACCAAAACACACCCTCACATCATCCACTAAAACACACACTCACACTCACGTCAACACCATAACGTCCCCGAGACTGGGTGAGCTGCACCAAAACACACCCTCACACCGTCCACCAAAACACACCCTCACACACTCACACTAACCTCAACACCATCACCTCCCCGAGACTGGGTGAGCTGCACCAAAACACACCCTCACATCATCCACTAAAACACACCCTCACACCCTCACACTAACCTCAACACCGTAACGTTCCCGAGACTGGGTGAGCTGCACCAAAACACACCCTCACACCCTCACACCCTCACACCCTCACACCCTCACACCCTCACACTAACGTCAACACCGTAACCTCCCCTCGACTGGGGGAACTGTATCCCCTGTAGGCATGGACCTCAGTCCTCTGGCTAGGACGAGCTGGTCGTACATTCATTTTAAATGACTCAAGTTTAAGTACAAAGAACACATCCATCCTTGCTTTACCTTGCTGAACACCCGAACGTACGCATTGACTGGGTAGGCAGGCAAACGGACTCAGAGAATACTGGGGGATGGTGGGACGCGTGGAGGACCCAGTGCAGAACCTTGCAGCAGGCTCTCTGTTCGCTGAGCCAGAACTGTTTACACAAACTCTGATTTGGCTGCTGCTCATCACCTGGTGTTTGTGGGAGTATGATTTCAGCCGAACGCGAGGCGTTCTGGGAGAGAAGATCGGGGTCTGTCCCGCGCTGCGGCCGGGAGGAGAGAGGGGCCCGTCAGTCACAACGCCGTGTTTACATTCACACGGCCGCTTGCGCGCGCGTCTCAGGGTAAACGCAGCTGCCGCGAACGTAAGAGCCTCCCCAGGGGGGCAGCGTGCGCGGAGGAGGGGGGCGGCCATCTTAAAACGCGTAAACACCGCGTTTAACAGGCTCAACCTTTGCTGCTGCCGTTTGCTGTTATGACTCACTGGGATTTTTTAAAATACCCCTTTGGGGAACAAATTATTTCTCAAACACAGTTCCTTGACCGTGACACCAGTGCCTCGCTTTTAAAGCTGTTTTTCTTAAACTATGGGTTGGGACTTGGGACCCGAAATAGGTCGCGGGAGTGTTTGAGGTGGGCCCTGGAATGAGTGCTCTGACCCCCAAGGGCCCAGTACAGGGGTCAACGGCCCTGGTCCCACAGAGCCCTGGGGCGTGCTGCTGTTTGTTTTCACCTTCAAATCACCAACCCATTCAGACCCAAGAAACCAGGTGAGGTGAGTCAACTGTGTAATCAGCTGCTTTCACTGATCAATTAAGTTCTGAGTGACAACCAGAACCGGGAACCAGAACACCCTGCGGCTCTTCAGGACCAGGGTTGGCGCTCCAGAACCAGGGTTGCCGCCCCCTGGCCTAGGCTAGTATGTGTGTTTGACAGGTCCCTGAAAGTTATTGAATATTATTTTGGTCCTGATACTATGAAGTATTTGAAGTATTAAGAGTCCCGCTGTTAAATGTTTTAAACAGTGATTTGCAGCTATATGTGAGGGGTGGCTGACAGACAAATCTATTGGCCCATTCGTTCATGTGTGAGTTTGGAAAACCCAGCGCGACAGTAGACTTCTCTGGACTTTCTCTGGACTACTCTGCATTACAGTCAGAGACGAGTGCAGTCGGAAGGTGATGTTTCGATGACAAGGCTTGTTGTCCTTGCTTCCAGCGGTAGTTTGTTTACCTCGCCGGAGTCTTCATTCCGTCTCAGCGGGGTTCAGCGTGTAGCGGTTCCCCGTCGTCTGATTGCGAGCTGGAGAAGCGCGACTCGGCGGTCCAGCGGTGTTGCGCGGCGCCCCGGCCAGATGCCTCATCGTTTCACTGACAGACTCCGATAAGTACGTCAGCGTACTGTGTCCTGCAAAGACGGACCGATGTTCGCAGTCGTTCCGACACAAACGGAATGCAGTGAATAGAGTATGTTCGTGCTGCCTTGCATTGTGTAGTGTGCCGGACTCCGAGTGCTGATCTGTGCTGAAAGCGGAGAGAAGACCCATCGTTCGGTTTTAAATCACGCAACCTGACGGGAAAATAAATCATAACGGACATTTAACTTTTGTTGGAATTCCTCAGTAGCGACACGCAAGCTCTTGTTCGTGTCTTTTCTCCGCGGTTGAGAGGGATCAGTGAATCATAACTTCAGAAGTCACCACAGGGAAATTACGTATAGATTAGATATTAATTATTATATAGCCTATAAATGAGATATATTTAGGTATTGCAGTGCCTTTGCAGGAGCTGTTCTTTGCTCATTGATTACCAGAAGCGCGTCTTGAACCTCCACAAGCCACTGCAGGGCCAGAGAACGCTTCGGCCATCTCTGCACAACAGTGCCACCCAGAGGAATTGGCATGAAATGACATACGTTATAAACGGTGGTATAAAAGATAAAGCAAATGCGTAATTTCTGCGGTGTCAGATGAAATCGAAATGTGTTTGTAAACCGCATTTCACAAGCAATCGTCACAACACGCTTCACAGAAAACCCAGGCCTAAACCCCCGGAAGAGCGAGTCTCGGGACACAGAGATAGGAAACAACTGCAATACACAGTGTTCTTCAGCTTCGTTCCAACTAATGATTCCTGTTATAGTATAATCATTTTAGTGATTAACATGCGTCTTTGGTCTTAATTTCAACAACCACTGCAATGCTGAAACCTACACTGCAAACCACATTCAGTAAAAATAAAGCTAATAATGTTTTAATTTTTTTTTTTTTTTTTTTGTTGTTCTCAGAAGGATATATACATTAATAATGAACTATAGTATAAAACGCATTTTCAAGAAAACTTTTCTTGGACATTGACCAAACAAATGTCGGAATGATTGAATTTCTGCTGAGAACACCTCAGCTGAACGGGAATTAGCATTCAGGTCACGTCACAGTGACGAGTGAGCGCGTGGGCGTCAAGATCTGGGGCTTTCTGTGGCCTCGAAACGGAGAGCATGTGTGGTTAGCACGTTAGCACGGTCGGCCTAGTGCTCTCAGAGGCCTGTGGATGCTCAGACTCTGTGTAACGGGCAAATTTCTCCTGCTTCCAGCGGTCCTGACATTTAAGTGCCTGCGCGTAAGCACGTTAGCAGTGGACAGTCAAGACGTTAGCGGTGGACGGTCAGACCTGGTGTAACGTGCCTGTGCGTTAGCACGTTAGCAGTGGACGGTCAGACTCTGTGTAACGTGCCTGTGCGTTAGCACGTTAGCGGTGGACGGTCAGACCTGGTGTAACGTGCCTGTGCGTTAGCACGTTAGCAGTGGACGATCAGACTCTGTGTAACGTGCCTGTGCGTTAGCACGTTAGCAGTGGACGGTCAGACCTGGTGTAACGTGCCTGTGCGTTAGCACGTTAGCGGTGGACGGTCAGACTGTGTAACGGGCCTGTGCGTTAGCATGTTAGCAGTGGACGGTCAGACCTGGTGTAACGTGCCTGGGCGTTAGCACGTTAGCAGTGGACGGTCAGACCTGGTGTAACGTGCCTGTGCGTTAGCACGTTAGCGGTGGACGGTCAGCCTAGTGCTCTCAGAGGCCTGTGGATGCTCAGATTCTGTGTAACGGCTAATTTCTCCTGCTTCCAGCGGTCCTGACATTTAAGTGCCTGCGCGTTAGCACGTTAGCAGTGGACAGTCAAGACGTTAGCAGTGGACGGTCAGACTCTGTGTAACGTGCCTGTGCGTTAGCACGTTAGCAGTGGACGGTCAGACTCTGTGTAACGTGCCTGTGCGTTAGCACGTTAGCAGTGGACGGTCAGACCTGGTGTAACGTGCCTGTGCGTTAGCACGTTAGCAGTGGACGGTCAGACTCTGTGTAACGTGCCTGTGCGTTAGCACGTTAGCAGTGGACGGTCAGACCTGGTGTAACGTGCCTGTGCGTTAGCACGTTAGCGGTGGACGGTCAGACTGTGTAACGGGCCTGTGCGTTAGCACGTTAGCAGTGGACGGTCAGACCTGGTGTAACGTGCCTGGGCGTTAGCACGTTAGCAGTGGACGGTCAGACCTGGTGTAACGTGCCTGTGCGTTAGCACGTTAGCGGTGGACGGTCAGACTCTGTGTAACGTGCCTGTGCGTTAGCACGTTAGCAGTGGACGGTCAGACTATGTAACGTGCCTGTGCGTTAGCACGTTAGCGGTGGACGGTCAGACCTTGTGTAACGTGCCTGTGCATTAGCACGTTAGCGGTGGACGGTCAGACTGTGTAACGGGCCTGTGCGTTAGCATGTTAGCAGTGGACGGTCAGACTCTGTGTAACGTGCCTGTGCGTTAGCACGTTAGCAGTGGACGGTCAGACCTGGTGTAACGTGCCTGTGCGTTAGCACGTTAGCGGTGGACGGTCAGACCTGGTGTAAAGTGCCTGTGCGTTAGCACGTTAGCGGTGGACGGTCAGACCTGGTGTAACGTGCCTGTGCGTTAGCACGTTAGCGGTGGACGGTCAGACCCGGTGTAACGTGCCTGTGCGTTAGCACGTTAGCGGTGGACGGTCAGACTCTGTGTAACGGGCGAATGTCTCCTGCTTCTTGCAGCGGCCCTGACGTTTAAGTGCCAGCGGGACCAGTGGCAGGTGTACTGCCGGGTCGTGCGGGAGAAGAACCTGTGTCAGGACATGCGCTGGTACCAGCGCTGCTGCCAAACCTGCCGCGACTTTTACGCACAGAAGATGAAGCAGCGCAGCTGACCCCCGCTCCCGCCCCCGCTCCCGGGACTGTAGACCCCCCCCCCCCCACATCCCTTTCATATTTATGTCAAGTGCACTTATATCAGGGGTGTCAACATAAATGACCAGGGGGCCACAGTGTCTGTGGGTTGTTGTGGGTTCCTTTCAATCAGCTGCCAATTAAGCCCTTGTGAACAAGGTGGATGGATTCTTCTGCCAATCAATGACTTAAAATGACTGGTGCCAAAACCACCCCGAAAACCTGCAGACACTGCGGCCCTCCAGGACTGGAGTTAAACCTGCAGACACTGCGGCCCTCCAGGACTGGAGTTAAACCTGCAGACACTGCGGCCCTCCAGGACTGGAGTTAAACCTGCAGACACTGCGACCCTCCAGGACTGGAGTTAAACCCGCAGACACTGCGACCCTCCAGGACTGGAGTTAAACCTGCAGACACTGCGACCCTCCAGGACTGGAGTTAAACCCGCAGACACTGCGGCCCTCCAGGACTGGAGTTAAACCCGCAGACACTGCAGCCCTCCAGGACTGGAGTTTGACACCTGTGACTTATATGAATCAGATCTGGCATTGAAATACTTGTTAACAATTTACTTAACCCCCTCGCCATAAGGCTCACATAACACGGTCATAAACATGACATAACAGCTGACACAAGAACGCATAACCAATGACGTCAGGTTATGTCAAATGAAATAAAAGTATGACAGTTTTAAATAATTTAAACAGTAATCTTATACCATCTTGTGACAGCTGTTATGTGTTGTCATGTCTGACGGTGTTATGTCGGCCTTACGGCGAGGGGTTCCAGTAGAGTTACCAAATACTTTATCTCTTTAGGGCAGGGATCATCAAATCTGGACCTCGAATCCAAATCCAGCCCTCGTTTTTCGTTTCTCTCCCGGGAAATTAATGTAACAATTGCTGATTGGCCAGACTGACTTCACACCTGACTCCCAGGTAAAGGGAGGGTGAACACACCTGACTCCCAGGTAAAGGGAGGGTGAACACACCTGACTCCCAGGTAAATGGAGGGTGAACACACCTGACTCCCAGGTAAATGGAGGGTGAACACACCTGACTCCCAGGTAAAGGGAGGGTGAACACACCTGACTCCCAGGTAAAGGGAGGGTGAACACCAGCAGGTCTTGGCCCTCGAGGACCGTGATTTGATGATCCCTGCATTGGGTGCTTGTATAATATGAACTCACACTGGCAGTTCCTGGAGTACCAGAACATACAATCATGTGAAAGATTTATTCTTTGTTGGTGAAAATAAATGTTTCTTTTTAAACTGTCAGTCATTTATAGGAACTTCACTGGTATCTTAAGTAAAAAGCTATAAAGTATTTAGATTAATTGTTCAACCTAGGTCTGATATGTACACATAGAACAATCAAGACCCCC
This sequence comes from Conger conger, assembly GCF_963514075.1. Classification (NCBI taxonomy): domain Eukaryota; kingdom Metazoa; phylum Chordata; class Actinopteri; order Anguilliformes; family Congridae; genus Conger; species Conger conger. The sequence continues at coordinate 48,796,375 of NC_083771.1, read as the reverse complement.
GTATGTTTAAACCAAACCATTCCAGTTCAATCTCATGGCTTTATTTTGCCTCTACACCAGGTCTGATAGAGAACTGGCAGGGGCTGATACGCTTTAGTCTTCTTGAGCAATGTTCATGGTATGTAGACAGTGGCTATTGCACAAGCGGAAATGTCTGTTTTGATGATTTGATTCAGTCATTCACTAAGCTATTACCATTACATGGTTTCTGTGTAAAATATTATATCTAGAAAAAAAAGAAGTGTGGTTTCTATGTAATGTACATGTAATATCCTTTTTCATTTCATATGGTGTTTCGATAGCAAACTCTTGAAAACACGAAGGTACAAAGCATGCTGGGAGTTTCCTTTCCACTCACTCGAGTCGTAATTCAGAATTGAAATTGAAAGTGTACTCTCTGAAAGGGACCAGAGTTCACCGTCGAGGCAGGAGAGGAGCTTTTCTCTTGTCTGTTGACTCGGACAGAAGGCTTGAAGGCACCACTTCTGTGGTTCACGTGCCGGAAAAGATGTTTATTATGGTGAAATGAAAATTCAATATTACGCTGAGGGCAGCTCAATCTTCTAAAATAAAGCTGACCTTGAAGGCTAGAGGTTAGCATTGGTGCTATAGTGGATTTTTTTCCTTATTTTACACCTTTTAAGGGTAAAATTTCCACAAACGTTACGGAATAATGGCATTCCTCAACAAACATTTACCACATTAGCCATGTCTGGCCCACATATATATTTTATATTTCTTGATTTGGTGCGCTTATGTATTTCTTCATTTTGTACAAGCTTCAACAAAATTTTGTGCTGTGGAAAAAGTCTTTGTCCCCTTCCTAGTTTCCTCTTACTGCATATTTGACATTTGAATGGTTTCAGATCTTTAGACAAAATGCAAATTTGACAAAGGGGACCAGGGAAATTAAACACAAAATGAGCTTTTAAAATTATTTTATTTAACGATGGAAGTTATCAAACAGCCGTATGGCCCATGCAGAAGTCGAAGTCCTGACTTGAACCCAGTAGAGATGTAGGACTTGAACCCAGTAGAGATGTAGGACTTGAACCCAGTAGAGATGCTGTGTAGGACCAGAAACCACCAGGGGGTTCGACCTCACAGGGGTGACAGTGTTTGATAACTTCTCATCTTTTTCTCATGAATAAATGAAATGGTACTTTGAAAATGTGTTTTGTGTTCATTCAGGTTCCCTTTGTCTACTATTACATTTTGTCTAAAGATCTGAAACCAAATATACAATAATAGGGAAAAGGGGCAAATACTTTTTCATGGCTCTATACAGATGTTAGATGACAGTTGATCTCTTATGTAATTTCACATGCTATATATTTTATTTTTTGTCAGAGGGCTGGACTCCAGATACATTTGGGATTGAGGTGGACATTTTAAATAACCAGGATTGTAGTCCTTTCACATGATCCCACCATAAAGGAGCACCTAGGGATCATGGCCATTATGACTCACTTTAGCTGGATGCAATCCTGAGTCCTTATATTCTGTGTTATGAGTATATACTAAAGCATACATCTGTACCATCGTTACTGAAATGATCCAAACAAGCAGTGAGTTGGTTATTTGACCAGTGAATCAAACCTTTATTCAGTTTTAAATAACAACAGTGGGGGTAAAAAAAAAAAAAAAAACAACCAAAAGAGTTTGAGCCTTCCTGGCTATCTATTGAAATAAGACTACAGAACAACAGAAACAGACAACAGAAACCCATTTTAGGAGCATTTTCTCCTGAAACGTGATGTGTGCTAACTGGAAAATTTCAACCTTTATGCTCCTTGGGAAACAAATGTCAGCGATTAAGTCTTAAAGGGAGAGGGTATCACAGCAGCAGGACCAGCTGGGACAGAAGGGTCAGTGCAGAGGCAGGAATTGGGGCAAAACTTTAAATATTTTGATTCAGGTGGAGTGTCAACATTTTACCCAGGAAGAGGTATTATTTTCTGTTGGCGTAGGGAGATAATTGGGCAGATTGTGTGCCAGCTGTCTCTGCTCTCATGCGCATTCTCCTGCTGCCTCCCGACACGAATTTAACAAAAACCTTTTGATTACCCAAACCGTGCACCTCCGGGGCAACTACATGAATCTCAAGGGACGGCATACAGTGGCTTGTTAAACTGTTTTCTGCATTAAGGTGTCTTTTAGTTTTTATTTTAGTTTTTTGGTGGCCTTGTCAGAGGGGAGACTGATCCGATAGATTAAGGAAAGGTGAACAATCTGCTGTATAGTGTAGATCTCCAGGCCCACAAAATATTTCCATCGGGAGTTCGTTTCTTTCCATGCTCTCTACTTGAATAAGGAAATTGCAGAACTATGAAGACACTGTACTACAGGTTTACACTGGATCACTGTCACTGGCTACAGCTCACTCTGAGGCCAGCTCCGGTGCAAACACACTGCTCAAAATACACTTCCTGGCAAAAAAAAAAAACATTCAAGGTTCAGTGCCATTACCGTATGACATGCTAATATAACATTTTACTGATTGATTTTCTTTGTTCTGATCTGCCACAGTTGAACTTGTGGTTTTTTGTGTTTGTCTGTAGCATTGTTTCAATTTTTGTATTTTTTTATTATTATTTTTGTGGTTTTGGGGAACTGTCTGCAAGCTGTCTTTCTGTGAAAAGGCACATTGTTTATATGTGATTAATGTGTTCTTCATGTTTCCACGTTCTCCATTAAAAAGAAGTGTATGAATCTTTGGATTCCTGTGTTATGTTTCCGGTGTTAAGCCCACCATACCCGTTTCTGTGTGTACAACTCCTCCCTGGTCTTATTCCTGGTCATCTCTACACTTGAATGCTAACCTATCGATGTAGAGCGCATGAGACCAGGCTGATGATATGACTGACCTCTTCAAACCTTGAGTTATATCTGTGTGTGTGTGTGTGTGTGTGTGTGTGTGTGTGTGTGTGTGTTTTATTTATTTATTATTTTTTCAAAGTTCATATGTGAATATTGCCAGTTACGGCCCATCCACACCAAGAATGATAACTATTACTATGAATACGTTGTTTTAAAAATCCTTCTAACACACTATAACGACAACGACAATAATGAACGGTATCGTTGGGATCACTTTCAGCACAATTGTTTTTCCAGCTGCATGAACGATCAAACCAAACAGCCAATCAAAATCCATCTGAATTTACAGGGCGTCAGGTTCAAAATGGCGGATGACATAGCCGAGTGACTATTTACAGAACGTAATCGTTCAGCAGTGCGGATGCTCACAGCGTTATCGTAACAGCTGTAGCTCTCGTTCTTGGTGGGGACGGGGCTTCTGACAGCCTTTGAAACCGGAGAAAGACCATCACGGTGCGGTCGCCACGCAGCCAGGCAGTGGAGCGAGCACTCGGGTCGTTTAACGACATCGCCAATAAAATCTCCTCCTCCTACCTCATTAATATTCATACTACTGCTGATGTTGATAACGGCCTAATTAAACTACTATAGGCGGCGATATTAACTATAAAACTAACGGCACATTTTAAAAGGTTGTGCTTGAAGATCATGGCATTTAAAAGAAGCCAGACAACTTTTCTTGAGTTCTGAGAAGTAATTTGCAGGTAAGGGAGAGCTCTGCTGAAATAGATCTGGAGCATTACCTCTATAACTCCAGAGTTTTCACCCATTCAAGCGCCTGTCTGTCCCCTGCATGCTGTGTTCTGTCAGTTTCGATTTTTTGAGAAAGTGTGTAGCTAGCATACTGTATCAGGCCACTATACTATAGTTGTGTGCAAAAAATGTCAAAAAGCTTTTACAATTAAATATCTAAGTGAACAGACGCGAACCTGTCTTCTAAATGGTAAAACGTTAAAAATGTCACATGTATTCAAATGTTAAAGGAAGATGATTGCAGCCCTCTTGCAATGATGTGTGGGGATCTTGTGAGAATTTCTCACCAGGTATTTTACTGCGCACAGTTATCTGTCTAACGCTGTAATCCTGCTGCGTAGAACTGCCCCCTGTACTCTAAATGAAGGCCCAGGCGCCTCACTCATTTTCTAAATACATTGAGGAATTATTTATATGAGGGGTTGCCACGCAGACAGGGAGGTGATAGGAGATTGTTCTCGCCCGTGGTGACGAGCAGCCGTCACCGTTAATTACATTTTAACGCGCTTGAAATCGTCCGTTCCACTGCCAGCCTGTCTATGAATAAGAAGGCAGATTAATATCAACTGTCAGTTCGCCGACGGACAGCTCGGATGACGCGAGTGTTTATGAGCCCGGTCTCTGCGTGTGCAGCGGGGTCTAATTTCTGTTGTTTTTTTGTCGCTGCGGCTGTGAGGTTGGGTAATGTAGCGTGGTAAGGCCGGGTAGGGTTACGCGCAGCCACCGGAGACGCTCACGCCTCCTGAATAATTGGGAGACTCTGTTTTTACCTGGCGTTTGAGCAGGTTCAGTTCAGCCGGCAAAAGATGGACCTGTCGGTCCTACCGAATAATAACCACCCGGAGAAGTTCCTCCAGTTGGACGTGAAGACGCTGCCGGGACGCCATGGCATGCTCCACGTGGGCGTCGCGGCGTTGTCAGGACAACGGCAGTGGCAGAACCGCGTTTACTCACAGGTAGGCCAGAAACTCCCGCACTGCAAAAAACGAACAATTCAGTCTTAACAAGTATCTTAGACTTACATTTAGACTTAATCTTGTTTCTTTTTGCTAAACGAGAGAAACAAGTCTGCCAATGAGGTGAGGAAGTTGTGACCCGTTTCAAGATTTGCCAATGGGGTGAGAAAATATCACTTGTCAGGCAAATGGCAACTTAAAATACGCGAATATTTTCTACTTGAGGGAGAAAAAAAATAAGATCGTAAGTCTTATTACCTAAAAACACTTGTTAAGACAGACATTTTTTGCAGCGCGCTAACTAATGTTTACCACGGGCATCTAGGTGTGGCCTGTTGGGAGTTGTCGAAGTCAGTTCTGATTGGCTAATGCTTTGGGTGTTTTTGTGGGTGAATAAACTGCAATGACTGCGATGACTTGTATCACAAAGAATTAATATTTATTTTCTGGTTCATGCAGGAACACTAGACTATGATAATCCAGAAAGACACCTTTCAGTCAAAATCAATGGTAAAATGCACACATTTTCAATGTACAAGCACTTAGATCATATCGGGTCAGTTTTATAGGGATGGATTAAGCCTAGTCCTAGACTAAATACAATTTTCAAAAGTCAGATTAATAAACCTAATCTGTGTCTTTGAAACTAGCCCAGAATGTACTTCCTACACAACAGATTCTTAATTCCAGTTGGCCGAAGGTGGAAAAGAGTGGTTTAGAACCTGAACCTGAACATCCTGCTCTGATCCCTGAACATCCTGCTCTGATCCCTGAACATCCTGCTCTGATCCAGGGGTGGGCTGATGAGGTGGCAGTGTGAGCTTCCATCACAGGCTCTGAGGACAACTAGACTGACCATTACACATTACACTACCCATTAGAGTTTCAGCAGTGAGGTCCAGGAGAGAGTTTATAAGCTTATATTTGTTTTTAAAGCCCTGAACAGTCAAGCTCCTCCCTACATCTCAAACCTCCTTTCCCGACATTCCACCTCCAGATCGCTGAGATCCTCTACCTCTCCTGTCAGCTCCACGTTTGCGGGTTTAACTGAAAGCTGATTGAGCCTTTTCAGCAGCTGCCCTGAAGCTGTGGAACACTCAGCCACTTCACATTAGAACTGCCCCCACTACTCAAACCTTTAAACCACACCTAAAGACCCACCTTTACTCTCCGGCTTTTTGGAGACTGAGCTAATTTAAGGTTGATTTTCAATGTGATTTATGTATCCATCTAACGTGACTTCATTCGTCTTTCTCTTCCCTTCTATCTCTTGTTTTCTATCATTATTCGTCCCCCCCCCCCCGCCCCCCAGCAGAAGGACTCCCGCCCTGCGCAGGTGCGCAGCCCGTCTCCTGAGGGGAGCCCCGTGTTTGTGGACCGGGTTCTGCAGAAGCACATCACGGCCGTCACCCACAAGTCCACCATCAAGACCAACCCCCTGTACCAGGACCCCCGGGGCGGCCGGGCTGACTCCAGGGCCAAGAGGCCCAAGCCCTCCTGGACCATCCAGGACTTCGACAGACACTCACAGCGTCCCACCCTGGGGGGGTATCTAAAGGAGGTACGCTGCACGGTGTATTTACATTACAGTACACTTATTCAGCTGACGCTTTTATCCGAAGCGACTTACAGCTGATTAGACTAAGCAGGAGACAATCCTCCCCTGGAGCAATGTGGGGTTAAGGGCCTTGCTCAAGGGCCCAACGGCTGTGCGGATCTTATTGTGGCCATACTGGGGCTTGACTCACTAACCAGTCATGTACCTTAACCATGAGCTACAATTAACCATGAGCTACAATTCTTTTTTTGTTCACAGAGCTTCACTTTGTGAACATGCTCATTCAAGCTGAGGACTCGATTCCTATTTTAGAGCAGTTGCTGTGACATACGAATAGTCAGAAGTGTGTGGAAATGTACGTTTTCGCCCTTACACGGTTCCGGTTGGTCACTCTGAGGCTGTGCCGTGTGGCCCTGAGTGAGTCACGGGTCAGAAGATGGTGAAGCACAGCTTGGATAAAAGATGCACAAGATGGACGCCCGTTTCCTTAAGAGCTGAGACGGCGGCCATTTTCTAAATCCATTTGCTGACTTTCTCTTAATCCAGCATAGCTCATTTATTTAATCCCAGGCTCCAGGCTGCATTCCTGGGGAAGCTCAGTGTCCTTGCTGGGCTGAAACACTCACAGTATAGTGTCTGTCTGACACACACACTCACACACACACACACACACACACACACACACACAGATACACACACACACACACGCAGACACACACACACACACAGACACACACACAGACACACACACACACACTCTCACACACACAGACACACACACACACACACACTCTCACACACACACACACACACACACACACACACACACACACACACACATAGACACACACACGCACACACACAGACAGACACACACACAGACAGACAGACACACACACACATAGACACACACACACACACATACACACACAGACAGACACACACACACACAGACACACACACACACAGGTATCATCCCACACTTCTCAGTACAGCTCCATTAATCTCTGCCACAAATTATTCTAAACAAAGCAGCCAGCTCCAGCACTGTGTGTCACAGCTCCTGCCAAAAGCCTCTTTTACAATTAATCAGCCCCCCTCGCTCCTGTCCCAAAGGGCAGGCCTCCATTTTAATCTTAAAGTCCCTCCACTGCCCCTCGCTCCTGTCCCAAAGGGCAGGCCTCCATTTTAATCTTAAAGCCCCACCACTGCAGCTCGCTCCTGTCCCAAAGGGCAGGCCTCCATTTTAATCTTAAAGTCCCTCCACTGCTGTTACGGTTATAACAGCACTTTTCACCCTATATACATACACTACATACACTTCTGCGCAAACTGCACTCAAATTATAATTAGCTTTGGCTGTAAATCATTTCATGACATCTACGGGGAACAATCAGTATTTTTGAGAAATCGAAGAAGCTGTGTGTGTGCGTGTAGGTGTGTGAGTGTGTGTGTGTGTGTGTGTCCGTATGTGTGTGTGCCTGTGAGTGTGTGTGTGTGAGTGTGAGTGTGTGTGTGTGTGTGTGTGTGTGTGTGTGTGAGTGTGCTGAGAAGTTCATGGGGGGGGGGGGGGGCATTGTTTTGTTAATGTGAACGGTATCGGTGTAGATGGTTAATAGTAAATGGACTGCATTACAATAAACGCTTCACACACACACACACACTCTCACACACACACACACACACACTCACTCACTCACACACACACACACACTCTCACACACACACACTCAAGCACACACACACACACACTCTCACGCACACATGCACACACACTCACATGCACTCACGCATACACACACACACAAATACACTCATTCACACACACACACTCACACAAAAACACGCACACTCATACGCGCACACACACACACACACACTCACTCACACACACAGACTCGCACACACACTCGCATGCACTCACACACACACTCACTCACACACAGCGATCGGCTGCCATGCAAGGCACCAACCATCTCGTCAGGAGCAATTAGGTGTCTTGCTCAGGGACACTTCGACACAGCCAGGGCGGGATTGAACCGCCAACGCCCTGACAGCCAGCCAAGTGCACATACCTCTTGAGCCCATAGACCACCTCTCTCCATTGTGGACAGCTGTCACCGTAACTGAGTTACACCGTTTTTTGTCAGCCATTTTAGATATGAGAATAAAATGGCCTAGAGTGGATTATCTGTGAAAGATGAAAGGCCAGGTGTAGCGTGTGTGAGCTTGTGAATCCCGCCCTGGCCCCCCCCCCCCCCCGTGTGCGATAACGCTCCGGCCTCGCTCCTGAATGCCGGAGATGGAATCGCGAGCGCTTTGCCCTGAGAGCACAGAGATATTTTCAGCGGAGATGCGCAGAGCTGACTGCCAGCGGGGACGCAGAGAGATGAGCGTTTCTCTCAGACCTTCAGACGCCGACGCTATCGCAGAACAGAGCGGAGAGACACTCCGGCTGAATTCACTCCGCTTTACATCAGAAATACATCGCATTCAATCTGCCTGAATTCACTCCGCTTTACATCAGAGAAATACATCGCATTCAATCTGCCTGAATTCACTCTGCTTTACATCAGAAAAATACATCGCATTCAATCTGCCTGAATTCACTCTGCTTTACATCAGAAAAATACATCGCATTCAATCTGCCTGAATTCACTCCGCTTTACATCAGAGAAATACATCGCATTCAATCTGATGATTCACAGGTCAGTGTTAGGCCCAGTTGTATTTGAAATCAGTCATTTAGTAAAATTGGTTTCAATGAAGTATTCATTTAAAAAATCACCGTAATTTAATGACCCTTTCTCAACTTCCGTGCTGTTCAAAGAACCCCAACCAGTCCATAGCGAATTAAATGCAAAACTTTGTTTATTTTTATTTATTTATCTCTATTCATCCTGTTTGCCCAGGTTCAGCAACAACCGCAATTAAACTCCCTGAACTCGAGGGAAAAAAACCCCACACTGGCATTCACTTCTAAATCCAAAAACTGATTAAATCCAGGCCCCATTTGTAACCGGTTTCTTGTCCCACGTGAAGCACTGGGTTTTGGAGCGTGTGTGATGTCTGAGTTTGTGTTGGGAAAGGGATTTGGCTGAGAGGTCACGGCCCCACGCTGGGTGAGTCACGGCCCGGCCGCACTGAGAGCTGCGGATGTCTTCACTTTGGTAGGCGAGGAAGACGGGCGCGGACGTGTGTTTTCAGGGCGACAGACTTCGGGGGGGAAAAAAGCTTTCTCTCTCCGACGCCTCCGGCAGGAATGCTTTCTTCCCTGAAAGTCTGTCCCCTGAAAACGCGCGTCCCCTGAAAACACACGTCCCCTGACAGCCGCCAGTCTGACGCAGTGTCTGCTGCGCTCTACATCTCAGAACAGCCTCGCGATGACAGGCAGAACAGCGGCGCTGGAGCTGATGTTGATGTTGCCTCGCCAGCGACAGCACACTGGCTCCCCCGTCACTCTGAGATCACAAGCCTGCCGCAGCAGCTCAAGCAGTACCACCCTGCAGCTAAACCCGGCTCTGCCAGCCTGGCCTGGATACTGAGCTGCTCATGGAGCTGCTCCAGCTGGGTATGAGCTGGTCATAAAGCTGGTGTAGCTGGGTATGAGCTGGTCATAACGCTGGTCTAGCTGGGTATGAGCTGGTCATAAAGCTGGTCTAGCTGGGTATGAGCTGGTCATAAAGCTGGTCTAGCTGGGTATGAGCTGGTCATAAAGCTGGTCTAGCTGGGTATGAGCTGGTCATGAAGCTGGTCTAGCTGGGTATGAGCAGGTCATGAAGCTGGTCTAGCTGGGTATGAGCAGGTCATGAAGCTGGTCTAGCTGGGTATGAGCAGGTTATAAACCTGGTCTAGCTGGGTATGAGCAGGTCATAAACCTGGTCTAGCTGGGTATGAGCTGGTCATAAAGCTGGTCTAGCTGGGTATGAGCAGGTCATGAAGCTGGTCTAGCTGGGTATGAGCTGGTCAACCAGCTAGTGTTGTTTATCTGAGTAGTTGTTTAAATCCTAGCCTGAGCTGTTTTTCAGGCGAGATGGAGGACGTGTCGCAGCCGTCGTGCGTTTAAAAAGGAAGCCCCTGTGTGTCTCCAGGAGGACCCGGGGGACCTGGGCTTCTGGCTGGAGGACCTGTACACCCCCGGCTACGACTCGCTGCTGAAGAAGGCAGAGGCTGAGCACAAGAGGAACAAGATCTGCAAAGTGGTGACGCTGGTGGCTCTGTCCCTGTGCGCCATCATCGTGATCGTCACTGTGCCAGTCCTGGTCGTACGGAGCAGCGGGTGATTACCCACAATGCCAAAGAACTGAAACTATGATGTATTCTTTTTCAAAAAGAGAAATATTTATTTATTTCATAAAGAGGATTTATTTTTATTGTTCCTTTTTGTTCGTGGGGAAATCAAGATCAGTACCCCCTTATACGGAACTACGAAGCCTGTGTTGGTAATCACATGTAAGTGTGATGTCATAACTCATTTGTATCATTGCTTATAATATGACCAACTCATAAAACCTGGGTCAAATTTGTAGGTAATCGTTTTGGATTAAAATACAAATACAGATTAAAATTCTGTGGTCATTTCATCTTGCCTGGTGCAATTGAGCCAACCAAGAGAGCCAGAAGGCAGGCGTTGCACTTTTTTAAAGTTTTTCATAGGTTACACCAGACAAGCTCAGTAAAGTGGAGGAAAGTATTTGAATCCGAAGCAATGGTGTATTTTACCCAGGTCTGCAACACAGCAAGTGTTCAATTAAAAATATGTCCATCACCCACTTTCCCCACATCCCAAACCCAACACATTAAATACCTGGGCACGCCAGCCAAAAATAAAACTAGCTATCTGACCTGCTGTCATAATGCTATGAATAATATGCACATTATTTAATATGCACAGACTACAGTGTAATATCAGCAGTAGCAGTGTAATGAGTTTTTTTAAGTGTTAAGGGCTCATTTAGTATGCGCAACAAAAAAAAAGATTGACTAAATTCAATCTGTGTTTTTATGGCACAATTTCCTGCCATTTACACACAGGAAAGATAATTATGTTCATCAATCCCTTTTTCATTGCCTTATTGAAATGACCCTGTTCCTCCATGGTCCTGGCATTAAAAGGTATTGTGTGTGTGTGTGTGTGTGCGCGTGCGTGTGTGTGTGTATCCAGTTTCATTGACCTTTGATTTCAGGGGAGATACAGACTCCAGTCCATCTCAAACGTTTGTGTTCTTGGTCATGGCCTATAGTGTATGTTGAAAAGTTCAAATCTTCAGAAACATATTCCACGTTCATGTAATTCTGTGTAAGCCAAAGGTTAAAATGCACCTGGAGCTTTTAACATGACGGGCACGAGCGTGTAAGGTCAACAGTTCGCTCTGACGCGACTGTTCCATTTATACACTATGTCCGTTTGGAGGTTGGAACTGTAATTATTTGAAAATTAACTTCATCTGCCAGTCTAGGTGGACCAAGAGAACCACGAAGTAATTAAAACCAGACACATAATCGGCAAGTCTGCCAAAAAACACTTCCAGACCAGGCAGTGTTGGTTTCTAGTAGAATATCCTCTTCGAATAAACTAGTCTGGAATGGCAGCGAGAGACATCACATTTTCAAATTGACGCCGAAGCGATTCGCCCAGAGAAAATGGCGCTGTCTAGCAGCCTTTTCAGAGCTGAAGACACACGCGAAACAGCGGAATTGTAAAATGAATCTAAAAATACCGACACGGTTTGGTACCGGGCCTAGCCGAGGCTGTAACCGTCTGGCATCGCTTCCGAACAGAAGGCATTGTCCCGCTGTCAAGAGGATGCTTCAGCTGAAACGAAGGCGCGCGGTATTGTCAAAACCGTTTTTAGACTAATATGTTATCCGCATTTTATCTGGGTGTTCCCATCTTAGGTCAGGCAGCAAGGGCCTTTTGCTAAGTTTAAGGGGCTGGGAATTTTTGAAAGGACACCCGTGTTCAACGGCCTTAACGGTTTCGCTGGAACGAAAAAAATAAACAACAACAACCATACACAGGGGTCCCCCAGGACCGAGTTTGAGAACCACTGAATTGGACTACTGTAGCGATGTGCTGATTTAGCAATGCGGCATTGGTGTGGCTAATTCCCGAGCTTGGTTCCACTTGGTTGGTTGTAACGGTGATACGTAATGCCTACGTCAGTTCTGCACGATAATACACTGGATTATATTAGGATTTCCCACAGCTGATTAAATAATCGTTGAAATATATAAGCTTAGCAATTATAAGAATAATGTGTAGGCTACCTGAAAATATATGCATAGAGGCTTTTTAATGCGTTGTTCTAAGGCTAATTGACACTGGCACCGGTGTTTCCGAAAAAGTTGTTTATCTTTAATGTTCATGAAATAACGGAGTTCAACTGTGCACCTCTGCGCGTGGCTTATTTGCGAGTCACGGGACTTTTTTGTAATTGACAACGTTTCAGTCATTCCTGCATAAATAAATAAATAAAACGCTCTTCCACTAGGGGGCGATAGTGCTCCAGGGTGTTACTGTCGTGTCTGAGAACTCCATGTGTCCATTCGGCGGTCTGTTGGTTTTGATCGCAGCTTTCTGCTCAATCTGCGATGATTGAGAAAAATGTCTGGACAAAGGCCACGCTGACCTGGCAGCTTGCCAGCACTCCACACACACACACACACACACACACACACACACACACACACACACACACACACACACACTCTCACACTCTCACACTCGCGCGCACGCACACACACACACACACACACACACTCTCTCACACTCGCGCGCACGCACACACACACACACACACACACACACACACACACTGTCCCCCACCGTTTCCAGAAACACATTATTCCATCAGCAGTGACTCGATTTGGAAACCTGGCTAAACTTTGTTTTCTAAACCTTTTGTGTTTTCAGGAGGTAAAAAATAAACCTTGACGTTTGGCGCCACTTTCACCTGAATGCACAATGACTTCCTTTCCTCTCGTCCCCACAAACGGTCACTTAATGGCGCAGATAAGCTCGGCTGGTTTAGCTTGCACATACTTCCTGTACGCATAATGCACTGTAGCACAATGTCGCATTTAAGGTCTTTTTTTAGCGCAGCCTTGCTGTAATAACAATGCTGGTTTGTGGCATTGAAGTCCAACTGAGTGATTTGGGTCAGCCACGTCAGGTGGTTCCACACATTCTTGCGATTGGCTTGGCAGAGCCACGTCTCTGTCGGCTGGAATAACGTGCCACGGCGCTTTCACGTGAAGCCGTTTCCAAGAGCTCCGTTTTCCAAGATTCTCCTTAGATTTTATTCCCTGGACAGCAGACATCAGAAGACGCTTACCCTGTACCCTTCAAAGTGCGAGGCCATATATATGTGATAGAATGCTGTCATCAGAACCGAACATGCTAATGCAATGTAATGCAATTATGCTGACGATGTAACAATCATTACTGGGGAATTGATAATCGCGTTCAGTAGAGTTCAATAGAGCACCACGGTTCTAGACCACTGACTTAGAATTTTTTTTAAACTCCAAAAGCTCTGCAAAAGGTTAAATGGTAAAAGCACCCTGCGTGTTATTTGTGCTGTCAGTAACTGAGCGGGCCTGCAATCCCTCAACTGGCTAAATGTCCTTTCAGCTACAGATGCCTTATCTTGTTAGGGTGTAAAAACAGCGGAAAGAAATGAGCATATTTACCCAAATGTGAGTTGTGTAACCCAGAACTGTTCCCCCGGTGGCATTAAAGCGCGGCAGCTCCAGATCCATCCCGCTGATGTAATGCGCTAATTTACCGAGGATGCAGCGGTAATGAGCCCGAGATGAGTGCGCGTGGGCCGGCACTGCGAGGCCATCTGCCGGAGCTGGCAGCAGGCCGGCCGGGTCAGGGGGGATGTGAGGGTGGGGTGGCACTAGAGAACGAATAAAGATTTGGCGAAAATGAAACTGCGGATACAAATTAAACGGAGAGCTGATTCTGGCAGCGTTTAACGCTGACGCATTGTGAGAGTTCCTCTCCTCTGTTTTTATATTTACAAAGCTAATTAATGCCTCCGTTCGCAAAATAGCACCGCCTAATTGAGAGTGGCGCTGCCGATTTGCATATCGTCTGCATCGCAGCAAACACCATATTAGTCATTTTTTAGTATTTCTGCTGAAAAGATTACTGTTTACATTTTCTGTCACAACCGTGACTTCGCTTTGCAGTTGGAAAGACTATACTCGGATAAGATAACTGCTTTTGTATTTATACACAGAATGTTATTTTACCTTAATCCGCCTGTTTATAACACCTTGTCGGGAAGCAATGCTCGGTTAGGAACACATAAGTAGAGTTGATATTAATGAAATTGAGTGGCCTAGCGTTGATACTATTATTTACTGAAGTTACTCAAAGTAGCCTAAATCAGATATTGAGTGGGTAAATGGATCTCGATCCTTTACTGATGGCTTTTCTTAATCTGTGACTTAAGGCGTTTACTGTACTGGAACTCCAGCAGTGAAATGGGGATGCCATAACAGCGCGAACCATGGTCCATGAGCAAGAAGTGTGACCGTATGCGTACTATGCGTATGTGTGTTTGGACGTTAGTATGAAAAAGTAACCCTTTTTTAAATGGAAAAGGCTATTTTAGTTTCTATGTTAAGTCCATGTCAGAGGAAAGTAAATAAACATGGCTCAAATAAATACATTAATTAAAAGAAAATGCATTGTGTTTACTGGTCTTCAAAAGGTGCAAAGGTTCTGGGAGTGACCTGACTTCTCCAAACGAAGAGTTTCTTCAGAGTGATCGACCAAGTTCTCAGGCCCAGCTGATTCTGAATAAAAAATGTTAAGACTTTAAGTTAAATACCGTTTATGATATTAAAAAAAAGAAACCAACGCTAGCCAGAAATGCGGTTGCATAGGTTTCAGAACCAAACTATTTTTTTAAATCAGACCGGAGGTTAAAAATATGAATGGCTATGAATATGAGTTTACCAAGAGACATACGCGCAATACTTGTAGCTTCTGCCACAATAGAGAGTTGAAACGGAGGCGTGACACTTTTTCGTGTCTACTTTAAATTCAGCCGAATACCCACTAACGATGCGGCGTCCGTGTGGATGATCCCGGGACGTCAGTTAGTGGAGAGGAAGGATCTTGAATCGCTCCGCCCTCTGCCTGCTTGGCAGCTGGAAGTCTCCCCCGTTACTTCACTCCGCGATGAATATGTACATCAACACTGCGAGCTTGTTCCCGAAACGGAGAGAAATCGGAGACGGGGGACGGGTAAAATGAAAAGTTATTTACGCTGACGTCAAATTGTAAACAAGATGGCGAGTCAGACGCGGATAAAACAGCTCGCTTCCTAGCTACCGAATTGTATGGAACTCTTAAAACTGGCTTTATCGCGGAAATGATTACCATGTTTGTTTTGGGGTGAAAGCTGAACTACCTCCATTGCCGTTGGATGCGCATTGGAGTTAATATTTATGCGAATCTGGACGAGTCAACTTTTTGTTGCATTCTTTCACTAAGTGGCTCTACACAATGTTTCCAATGGAAAGTAAAGGAGAGGGTCCTGCTTTCGGCGCTGCGCTCAAGTCGGACTGCACGGCAACTTCCTCCGCCGCGTTGGACATTACAAATGAAGGGGCATTAGCTTGTTAGCTCCCGTGTTGAGCTGGCTTGGCTACCTAGTTTATATTATCTCGGAACTACGACATGGCGGTCTTGTGAGAAACTGTAACAGACTGTCATAGGACGTATAGCCTCTCTGTTCGGATTCCAGTCGGAGGATGTTACCCGCGGATGTAATATGGACAAATATGCTGACCCTCAGGTAGCATGACTAGTTAGCAAATGTACTTAGCAGCTGTTCCTAATCATGTGCGACCACCGATCAATGTAAAAAGAGCAATAACCAGTACGCACGCCGAAGCGAGGGTGTTTCATTGTTCCCGTTGTGTTTTTACCACACCGTATTTATTTAACCATGGCCGTGAGGTCTCGGAGACCCTGGGTGAGCGTGGTTCTCGGGGTCATTGTTGGATTTACCGCGGCGTCTTGGCTCATCGTCCCACGGGTGGTGGAAATCAGTGGCAAGCGAAAAAAATCAACCGTGTGCTCTTATTATGGCAACGCGGCGAGCGCCGGTAAAGTGCCGGAGGTCGTCGGCGGCACCGCGAGAAGCAATGCGTGGCAGAAAGAGAGGGACAGCCCCGTCTCCAGCCCAGAGGACAGCGATGAGGAGGAGAGCGCGTTCAGGACTAGTAACGGTAGCGGGGACGGCGGGCGACCAGTTTCGCGACCGAGGCATTTCCTTTATGTGGGTGTCATGACGGCGAAAAAGTACCTGGACACGCGAGCCGTGGCCGCCCAGCGGACGTGGACGCGCTCCATCCCTGGGAAGGTGGAGTTCTTCTCCAGCGAGGGGTCGGAGACGGTCCCGCTGCCCATTCCCCTTCCCGTGGTCTCCCTCGCCGGAGTGGACGACTCGTACCCTCCGCAAAAGAAGTCGTTCATGATGCTGAAATACATGCACGATCATTATCTGGATAAATACGAATGGTTTATGCGGGCGGACGATGATGTCTACATTCGAGGTGAATACTTCCATTGGGATTAATCTGAGTGTTTTTTGGCAACTGCCAACTTGTTCAAGGCATGGCTACTGAGTGTCCGTAGCCGTCTGTACCGCTACAGACAGCGGTGCGTTCTTTGAGAGCGCCTCTCTGGGTGTAAGTTTTTGAAGCTACACATGACATAATCTCAGCGAAAACACGTAACCGCCAAGTCTTCCAAGTTTTCTAAATAAATAAATAAATAAATAAATAATAAGAAAGTGCTGTGTGGTTGCCACACAATAGCGTAGTTTACACGATGGCCAACAGCAGAGTGATGTCATCTTTAACATCTTCATCTGTTGCAACTTTGTTAGAGTGAAGGGAAAGTTTATGTCACTATTGTTTATTTTCCACCTCCCTCAGCGCTTCCACTTTCTTCATTTTTTTGTTGCCAGTTTACTTCCATTCATTTGAAGCATGTATTAATATTTTTCATTTGCATATCTGGGCTGGCTGGCTAATTAAGGTGCGATATTAAAAGCAAGGCGTGTTTCCCGCTTTTCCCTGTAACGGTAATCGATAGCGGCACTGGTAGAACACGCCTGTCTGGAGTCCTGACCCCGTTATGCCGTTTGGTTTCGCCTTCGAGGTTTTGTAATTATATGTTTTATGACTTGGTGTCGGTGCTGTCCCGGATCGCAGTTGAAGGCATGGCTGATTGCTTAATTATTTATGTGTAGGCTTCTTGATTCACCTGTCAGCGTTCTCCTACACCTGCTGCATGGTGATCAGTCGAGAGGGCGACGGTGCGTGTTTCACTGCGCAGTTGCACCCGCGGCTTCGCAATAACGGGGCCTTGTGCGTTAAGGCGGGCTGCAGCAGCGCGCAGTGCTACTGTGTCGGAGACGAGACACTGTGCCATGACGCTGAAATACTTTTGACAGCAATATTGTCTTTTTGTTCAGCTTTCTTGTTTTTTTCTTTTCTTTCTTGAATGGCCGCTCCATTCATTCAGCTTAACATTCTAAAATAGCCATATTGGCCTCCGTCCTCAGTCAATGCCATTCACAATGATGCAGAAAAACGTCCATCCATCCGTTCCTCCATCCATCCAGCCATCCATCCTCTGTCCATCCATCCATTCCTCCACTTAGTCCAGGTCAGGGTCATGGTGGCATCAGGGCAAGCAGAGTGACACAGACATCCCTCCATCCCTCCATCCCTCCATCCCTCTCTCCAGCCACTTTCTCCAGCTCAGGGTGGGCAGGTCTGGTCCCGGAGAGCAGAGATGCAGGTTTTTATTCCCACCAGTTACCCTGGCTGAATACGCTCATTGGCTGTGTACAGTGGCGCTGGTTCAATCGTAGATTAAATCACAGTAAATCGTTTTCACAGTAAGACGCGAGCACAGTCTTGGCTGTCGTTAATGCGCTTACCGTGAACTGTAGCTAAAACTGTGAGAAAATGTCGGTGCTAATTTAGTCATTAAGGCCAGAGGTTGGCATGAAAACCAGGAACGGATCCGGCCCAGCTCTGCTGGAGCTCATCCCGGGGGTCCGTAGGCTGCCCCGGGCCTGCGGGGAGATTTAATCCCTCCAGCGTGTCCTGGGTCTGCCCCTGGGTCTCCTCCCAGGAGGACGTGCCTGGAACTCCCCCAAAGAGAGGCCCCTGGGGGCGCATGCTCATCGGGAGCCTGGACCACCAGAAAAATGTAGATCTTCTTATGAAAAATAATATATGAATGTGTGTAACTACAATGCAGACATTAGTTCTGTGTGGTCTTCTGACTGTTGGCTCTTTCAGGACGTAGTGTTGCTCATGAGGCCGGTTTATAGTCCAGCGATGGAGACACACGAGGTGCAGTGGATCTTGCTGGTCGCAGCAGGTTTATACTTAGTGACGTTTATAGGTTTTGCTAAAGACCGTCTATGTTGGGTGACAATACAGTGTTGATGAACGTTCTGCGGTTTCAGTCGGGTAACACTGCTGGGCTATAAACTGTCCTTTACCATGGCCGCTTTAGCAGCCTCGCTCACATGGATTATAATATTTCTGAATAATTGATTTATATTTGCTCAGTCTCAGTAGGTTGTTTAATAATTAAGTTACAACGAAGGCAGTAACTCCTCTCGGCTCTTTATGAAAAACCACCGTTCCCCAATTAAGGCCCAGGATCGAGACAGTGCTGGCCCTATGAGAGGCACCCTGAGCCCTCCTCCCCATCCCACACTCACACACACTCACACACACTCTCTCACACACACGCACACACACTCTCTCACACACACGCACACACACACACACACACACACACACACACACACACTCACACTCACACTCACACTCACTCACTCTCACACACTCTCTCACACACACACACACACACACACACACTCTCACACACACACACACACACACACACCCTCTTTCACACTCACTCACACACACACACACACTCTCACACACACTCACACACTCACTCTCACACACACATACACACTCTCACACACACTCTCACACACTCTCTCACACACACACACACACACACACACACACTCTCACACACACACTCTCTCACACTCACTCTCTCACACACACACACACACACACACACACACTCACACTCTCTCACACACACTCACACACACACACACACACACACACACACACACACACACACACACTCACACACACACACACACACACACACACACACACACACTCACACTCTAAATAATACATGTTTCTGAATAGTTGTGGCCCCCCTGGCAGTCATGGGGCCCCGAGCGGCCACTTATGTCTCTTACTGGGGCCCCGAGTCTTCTGCTAAAGGAAGCTCTGCAAAAAAATATTGTAATAAGACTTCATCTTTTTCTGTTATCTCAAGTAGAAAATATTAGCTTGTTTTAAAGTTTCTGTTGGTTTAACAAGTGACCCCATTGGCAAGTCTTGAGATGAGTAAAACTCTCACCTTCTTGGTTGTTGTCTTACTTTGCAAAAAAAAGTACTAGAAATAAGATTTTAATTCTATATATAAGACCAGAATTATTGTTAACATTTTTGTAGTTTTTGCGCTGTGCAGCTTGCATGTTGAACTGGTTTGATAACTGAGAGACTCGGATATCACTCAGGTGAGAGGTTCAGGTATCACTCAGGTGAGAGGTTCAGATATCACTCAGGTGAGAGGTTCAGGTATCACTCAGGTGAGAGGTTCAGATATCACTCAGGTGAGACTCAGATATCACTCAGGTGAGAGGTTCAGGTATCACTCAGGTGAGAGGTTCAGGTATCACTCAGATTAGAGGTTCAGGTATCACTCAGGTTAGAGGTTCAGGTATCACTCAGGTGAGAGGTTCAGGTATCACTCAGGTATCACTCAGGTTAGAGGTTCAGGTATCGCTCAGGTGAGACTCAGGTGAGGCTCAAATATGGCTCTGGTGAGAGGCTAAATAAAGACTGAAGATAATCAAAAACAAAAATCTAGGAAACCAATTGTCCAATTACTTTTGGACCCCTAAAATGGAAATACCCTCAGATTACAGGTGGCAGTCTGCACTTAAACCTCGTATTCATTGTGTTTCATTTGAAATTCAATGTGCTGGAGCACAGAGCCAGAAGAGCAGAAATTGTACCACCGTCCAAATACTTTCAGGCTGCACTGCAGGGAACAGATGCTCTGCCATGGCGCGTTCAAAACAGACCCGTCTCTGCTTTCCCCCTTCGGAATAAAGAATCAAAAATAAGACCAGAAGCCAGGCCGTCTGCTCTCTCTTCTTAACACAAAAACACAAATGACCACCAGGCTCTTACTGTGAGCTCTTACTGTGAGCTGTGAGCTCTTACTGTGTGCTCTTACTGTGAGCTCTTACTGTGAGCTCTTACTGTGAGCTCTTACTGTGAGCTCTTACTGTGTGCTCTTACTGTGTGCTCTTACTGTGAGCTGTGAGCTCTTACTGTGTGCTCTTACTGTGTGCTCTTACTGTGAGCTGTGTGCTCTTACTGTGTGCTCTTACTGTGAGCTGTGTGCTCTTACTGTGAGCTGTGTGCTCTTACTGTGAGCTCTTACTGTGAGCTGTGTGCTCTTACTGTGAGCTCATACTGTGAGCTGGGAGATGACAGGGAGAGGGAGGGAGAGGAGTGAGGAGTGAGGAGAGGGAGAGAGGGTGAGGAGTGAGGAGAGGGAGAGAGGGTGAGGAGTGAGGAGAGAGGGGAGAGGGGAGAGGGAGAGGGAGAGGGAGAGGAGGGAGGAGAGGGAGAGGGAGAGGAGGGAGGAGAGGGAGAGGAGAGAGAGGGAGAGGGAGAGAAGAGAGTGAGAGAGAGGGAGAGGAGAGGAGAGGGAGAGGGAGAGGAGAGAGTGAGAGGGAGGGAGAGGAGAGAGTGAGAGAGAGGGAGAGGAGAGAGTGAGAGAGAGGGAGAGGAGAGAGCCTGGAGGAATGCTGGAGGACTTTGATTTCGAGAGAGGCCTGTGCTCAGGCTACATCTGGTTGTGATTGGACAGCAGGGCTGTGCAGGAGGGGATGTTAATGAGTAAAATATCCTGTTTGCCACCATGAGGAGTTTTGGCTCCTTGGAATAGCTGTTGAGAGATGTTCATGCAAGGGAAGTTGTAATGACGATGGAGAGATTTGATCGGAAATTGATGCCGTGGAGTTTTTTGTATTTCTGGTTATATAACACAATAGTACTGTCGATATCCTTATAGTGAGAGACTCATTTTCTGGACAACTTTGACAACGTTTCAGGAACTAGCCCAATGACAAGGAACAGTGGAGCTCAGAGCAGTGTTTAATGGACAGTGAGATTAACGTTTTGATGTCTCGGACCCCTAGTAGTTGGGCATTGGGCATCCCTGCCCAGCCCAGTGTGTGCTGGGTTTTCTTTTTGCACCTTAATATCAGCAACCGATTCAGACCCAGGAAATCAGGTGAGGTGAGTTAACTGTGTGATTAACTGCTTCAATTGATCAATGAAGTGCTGAGTGACAACGAAAGCCAGCACACCCTGCGGCTCTCCAGGACCAGGAGTGAGGACAACTGCTGTACATGATGCAAAACTGTAAAAACCTGTGAAGTCTTGTGGACCAGAATGAGGCAGCGTGGCTGGCTTTTGTAACTGAGACAGCTGAGATAAAAAAAGAAAAAAAAAAAGAAAAGTGAAAAATATTTTCCTCAGTGGTTGAGCAGCTGTTGCCACAGTCTCTCACGCTGGTCTGCAGAGGTCCCTGCTGTAGCTGTAACCTCCCCCACACATCGCCCATTCCTGTTCCTTCCAGGTCTTCCCCCTCAGAATTCCTGAATGAGGATATCAGGGTGGTCCCCTCTCAGATTTTCTAATCATAAAAAAAAAATAAAAAAAATAAACCTTTTGAAATTTTCTGATATTTGTAGAAACTGTGAGAAACTTGTTTATGATTCTGGCACAGTTCCCAACGCCATTGAAGTCCAGTAAATTTCTTTGGGAACCGATTTAAACCAGTTTTTCAAACAGCCCCTTTTAATTCCCCTCATGTGCTGTACCGATCAGTTATAATCCCGGTGTTGGCCATAAACTGTCCATCCGCATATGGTGTAGAGCAGGACTGCCCAACCCTGTTCCTGGAGATTTATGGTCCTGTTGGTTTCCATTTCAACCCTAATTTAGCACACCTGATTCTACTAATGAGCAGCACAATGAAATCTCTAGCGGTTGAATGAGTTGTTATTTGTTTGGGTTGAAATGAAATCCTACAGGACGGTAGATCTCCAGGAACAGGGTTGGGCACCACAACCTTACAGGGTTAAGGAGACCAGTGGCTCATTCCGATCTTGTACTTGCTCCTGACCTGGAAATCTGTGTGTGTGTCCAGGTGAAAAGGTTTGCGTCTCTCTGTGTGTGTCCAGGTGAAAAGGTTTGCGTCTGTGTGTGTGTGTCCAGGTGAAAAGGTTTGTGTCTCTGTGTGTGTGTCCAGGTGAAAAGGTTTGCGTCTTGTGTGTGTGTGTCCAGGTGAAAAGGTTTGCGTCTCTCTGTGTGTGTCCAGGTGAAAAGGTTTGCGTCTCTCTGTGTGTGTCCAGGTGAAAAGGTTTGCGTCTCTCTGCCTCTTCCTCCAGGGGAGAAGCTGGAGGCCTTCCTGCGGTCTCTGAACAGCAGCAGGCCCCTGTACCTGGGGCAGACGGGCCTGGGCACCATGGAGGAGCTGGGGAAGCTGGCCCTGGAGCCCGGGGAGAACTTCTGCATGGGGGGCCCGGGTATGATCTTCAGCCGGGAGCTGCTGCGCCGCATGGTGCCCCACCTGGGGGCCTGCCTGCGCGAGATGTACACCACGCACGAGGACGTGGAGGTGGGCCGCTGTGTCCGGCGCTTCGGGGGAACCCAGTGTGTCTGGTCCTACGAGGTGAGGAACCCAGTGTGTCTGGTCCTACGAGGTGAGGGGGGGGAACCCAGTGCGTCTGGTCCTACGAGGTGAGGGGGGGGGGGGCAGTGTGTCTGGTCCTATGAGGTGAGGGGGAGGAACCCAGTGTGTCTGGTCCTACGAGGCGAGGGGGGGGAACCCAGTGCGTCTGGTCCTACGAGGTGAGGAACCCAGTGTGTCTGGTCCTACGAGGCGAGGGGGGGGAACCCAGTGCGTCTGGTCCTACGAGGTGAGGAACCCAGTGCGTCTGGTCCTACGAGGTGAGGGGGGGGAACCCAGTGCGTCTGGTCCTACGAGGTGAGGAACCCAGTGCGTCTGGTCCTACGAGGTGAGGGGGGGGGGGCAGTGCGTCTGGTCCTATGAGGTGAGGAACCCAGTGTGTCTGGTCCTACGAGGTGAGGGGGGGGAACCCAGTGCGTCTGGTCCTACGAGGTGAGGGGGGGAACCCAGTGCGTCTGGTCCTACGAGGTGAGGGGGGGGAACCCAGTGCGTCTGGTCCTACGAGGTGAGGAACCCAGTGTGTCTGGTCCTACGAGGTGAGGAACCCAGTGTGTCTGGTCCTACGAGGTGAGGAACCCAGTGTGTCTGGTCCTACGAGGTGGGGAACCCAGTGTGTCTGGTCCTCCAAGGTGAGGGGGGGGGGTGGGGTCAGAGGTCAGGTCACCAGCCGACCTGATGTGCGTTCAAGACACCAACGTATTCAAATGTTCGCCAACGTATTCAAACTTTTTTCTGTTCGCCACAAACGTTGGCTAACCGTTTCAAAAGGTGGTGCGCGGCGAAGAGAGCTGATGGGAAAACACCAAGAGAGCTGCCTGTGTGTGTGTGTGCGTGTGTGTGTGTGTGTGTGTGTGTGTGTGTGTGTGTGTGTGTGGAAATAGCCAGGCGGTGAGTCAGCAGTGTGTGTGTGTGTGTGTGTGTGTGTGTGTGTGTGTGGGGAACAGGCTGTGGGTGTGTGTGTGTGTATGTGTGTGTGGGGAACAGGCTGTGTGTGTGTGTGTGTGTGTGTGTGTGTGTGTGTGTGTGTGTGTGTGTGTGTGTGTGTGTGTGTGTGTGTGTGTGTGTGTGTGTGTGTGTGTGTGTGTGGGGAACAGGCTGTGTGTGTGTGTGTGTGTGTGTGGGGAGAGGGAGGACAGGTGGACACTGAATACGTATTTCTGCCTGGGTTAGAGTGCTTTAGCGATAGAGATGTGGCAGTAGCTCATAACAATAGCCTAACCCATCGCTTTCCTGTGACGCGCCCCGGCCGAGTTTATAATCACGCGTGTGATGAACGGGCTCCTCGCGCGGGGTGTGTGCGTTACGGCGTGAGCGAGAGTGCAGAGGCGCTGTACGCTGGCGAGGGCCGACGCTTTAATTCACATTCCTCATTTGCACCTGGCCTCAGTCTGCAGGCCCTCCGCGTTTCATTTCTGGCTGCAGCGTGTTTGTGAAACAATTACACTGAAGTGTTTGTGTGGAAGTCCTGCCTCCGTTTATCTGCTCGCAGACATTAATTAACGGGGGCTAGAGGCGCGGGTTATTAATATGTGGCTTCCAAAGCAATTTCGTCTTTGTCAGTGCTATTTTATGTCTTTTCAAATTAGGTTTGCAGTCGGTAACAAAGATAAACTGAATTGTGGGACTCTATCTGTTTACGGTACGTCAACTCATTCTGACATATTGATCACTTGAGCAGTGTACACAGGTTCTTTCCCAACGGTGTCGTCCTTGTGGTTTATGGTCAGTGAACAACACTTAATGCACCAAGCTATGAGCAGGCTGATAACTTGACTTCATTCATTTGATTGAATTTAGTTTGATGTTAGAAAGGAAATTAGCAGGAAAAGTAAGGAAATGGATTTTGTTCGGAAGCGATCGATCGATCGATAGATGGATAGATAGATACATTTTTATAGTGATGTTCTCACACTCAAAGTGCTTTACAGTGATGAGGGGGAAACTCCTCAACCACCACCACCGAGCTGCCACCTGGGTGACGCAACGGCAGCCATTTTGTGCCAGAACGCCCACCACACACCAGCTGAGGTAGAGAGGGAGATAACAATATTTTATGCAATTAAATACGGGTAAGGGTTAGTCTAATACACCATGAATGCTGCAATTTGCTATGGTTCAGGCATGTGAATGATATTGAAGAGCCTACAATTGTGTCGTGTTTGCTAGAAGTTGCAGATGAAGACTTGTTTGAGCAGAAAGGAGAGGAGGCTTGCAGATGTTTTAAGCGAATGGGAGTTGTCATTGGCAGGTCACATGATCAGGGTGTGATGCTCTTATTGGCAGGTCACATGATCAGGGTGTGATGCTCTTATTGGCAGGTCACATGATTAGGGTGTGATGCTCTTATTGGCAGGTCACATGATTAGGGTGTGATGTTCTTATTGGCAGGTCACATGATTAGGGTGTGATGTTCTTATTGGGCAGAAGGAGGGTGATTTCCCTGTGTTTATTTTCCGTCTCTGATCCGGCCTGATCGTCTCCGATGGGATAATGGTTTTCCTCACCTCTGCCAACGTTCCCGTCACTTCAGATCAAACGGGACTTTTACCCTCGGAACGCTTTCAAAATCCATTTCGAGTGTGTTTCTAATTTTAAAACTTTGTGTTTTTGTGTTTGTGTTTCTAATTTTAAAAATAAAATCCAAACCCCAAGATCCAGATATCTGGCAGTCTGTTTGAGCGATGTGAAAAATGAAACGCTCAACACAGCCAACACCTGCATGCTGAGCAAGGTCCCGATAACGAGGTCTGGCCCCAGAACTTCCCACAAAGAGAAGGCCACATTCCCAGAGCACAGATTTGTTAGCATTCCTGGCTGTTCCTTTGAGTCAAAGGGAACATTGCAGGAGCAATCTGGGGCTGTTACTCAGTTTTAGTTTTTCTGGTAAAAAAAGAAGCTTGATGGACTGTCCTTGATGGTTCTTTTAAATCAGGAAAGCGAACTTCATTTAATAAACCTTTTCAATACAATTGGGACTTTATTTTGATGATATAGGGTGTCCTTCATCATGTTTACTACATGACTGAAGGATGATTATCACAGGGTTTACTACATGACTGGAGGATGATTATCACAGGGTTTACTACATGACTGGAGGATGATTATCACAGGGTTTACTACATGACTGGAGGATGATTATCACAGGGTTTACTACAGGGCTGGAGGGTGATTATCACAGGGTTTACTACAGGGCTGGAGGATGATTATCACAGGGTTTACTACATGACTGACGGATGATTATCACAGGGTTTACTACATGACTGGAGGATGATTATCACAGGGTTTACTACAGGGCTGGAGGATGATTATCACAGGGTTTACTACAGGGCTGGAGGATGATTATCACAGGGTTTACTACATGACTGAAGGATGATTATCACAGGGTACTTGTGTCTGAGTGTGACCTTACAGAGACTGTTTTCTGTAAGTTGACTGAACTCAGTTGACAGTCAAACCGGAAGTGGCACTCTACCCATTCAGATAAACTCCTATAGCCCCTCTATAGTGGGTATTTGACCTTTGACCTTCCGTTTCCAGCGTACACAATCAGCTCCTCTGTCCTGCAGCCCTGAGAGGGCTCTCTCCAGCACGATGGCGCGCTGTGCATTCTGCTAGCATTTCAATCCTGCAGTTTGCCATGACGTCAGCCGCCCGTACATGTATGATAATATTTATTAATAAACTGCAGTGGTGTTTTATCGGACCTGAGGCCCTGGTGTGTGGCTGAACCATCACTGTTAGTTTTTCTTGGCGGGCTGGCCTGGTACCTCCAGACCGATGCTGTACAATCGTGTCATCTACACTGTGCTAGAAGAAATTATTAATTCACCACATGCTGATTTTGTATTCTGCATTCTCTACTTTTTTGTGTTCGATATTCTAATTTATTAATGTCGTTACAATTCCTTCTGTTTCCAAGCTGACCTGGATGTACTACAGTACTAAAGTTTCCAGTCAGCAGTTGAAGTTTTGTTTTTGAGGTGTCTGTAATTACATTTCCAACCTCTTGTCCCCGAAACTAAGTTTTCCGGGGAGCTTTGAAGTTCAGGTTGTTTACCCATAAAAAGAGATTTATTAAAATATAGTGCATTGACTTCATGCACAATGTGGTCAAGTTTAAATCAGAATAAAATGGGCTGAGTTTGAGGGGCATGTTTTATGTGTGGTGTGGCCGTGCCCTGTTGTGTGTGGAGTAATGGTGGCAGGGTTATGGTCTGACGGGGGAGGTGATGAATGGACCATCAGCCAGCCCTCTCCTGCTGGGGACTGGGGGCTCTGTGCCAGGGCTCCTCATCCTCCAGCCCTGCTGTCTCTCTCCTGCTCCCTGCAGCGATGCCTGAGCCTGGGCCCTGCTGGAGAAAACCAGCCCACGCTCAGCTCTGAAACCGCTGTTCAGACCAGCTCCCAGCTCCTCGTGGTTTACCTGGTTGACCAGTTCAGACCAGCTCCCAGCTCCACATGGTTTACCTGGTTGACCAGTTCAGACCAGCTCCCAGCTCCACATGGTTTAGCTGGTTGACCAGTTCAGACCAGCTCCCAGCTCCACATGGTTTAGCTGATCGACCAGTTCAGACCAGCTCCCAGCTCCACATGGTTTAGCTGGTTGACCAGTTCAGACCAGCTCCCAGCTCAACATGGTTTAGCTGGTCGACCAGTTCAGACCAGCTCCCAGCTCGATTGAGTTTCCCAAGAGGAAGGCGCTTGAACCTGGGAATATGTGCTGTATCCCTGTCTGTATGTAGCCGTGTAAGTGTATAGGGTTCCAGAAATTGGATTTGTATGTAACATCTGGCACTGTTGTTGGATGCCGGCCAATCAGAATAAACTAGGAAGAAGTCCTGACCATCTGTCAGCCTATAAGAGCGCAGGCCAAATGACGTGTAAATGGAGCGTGATTAAAATGGCGGCAGTAAAACACGGCGTGAGACAGCCTCTCCACTCGTTAGACTCAATCTGCCCTTTTCCGTCCCTTAAAACTCTTTATTTCTCCAATCATAACTAAACTTTTCATTAGTTCTGTGGTTAAAATCTGCATACCGAACACCAGCACATTTACTTACGTGGAGTACATACTTACAACTGCTCTCATGGATGATATGAAAGAGTGCAGCCTGCATTCATGTATTTTATGGACATTTCTGAAAAAGCTGGTCTGTGATTGTATTTCAGATCATGCCACTGTACAGGAGAAAAGCCAGGACTGTGCTTTTGATATCTGTACAGTAGAATAGCAGGGCTGTGCTGTTTATAATATCTGTACAGTGGAATAGCAGGGCTGTGCTATTTATAATATCTGTACAGTAGAATAGCAGGGCTGTGCTATTTATAATATCTGTACAGTAGAATAGCAGGGCTGTGCTGGTTGTAATATCTGTACAGTAGAATTGCAGGACTGTGCTGGTTATAATATCTGTACAGTGGAATAACAGGGCTGTGCTGTGTTATAACTGGACTGTAATTCAAGTTTCTGATATATCCGTTTCTGCTGGTTGGGTAAAGAGAGATCCTGTGTGGTTATTTCCGTGCCGTATGCCCTGTTCCCTGCTATAGTTCCTGTTCAATAATGCAGCCAACAAATAATGCTATTCAGCAAATCACAGAGACGGGTATGACTCCGTTCAATTCGGTGGCCAAAAATTAATGTTGTATTTTCAATACAAGTGCTGTTTGAAATGCATAGATACGGTTTTAACCGAGCGGAACACCCACTCTCACTCCAAAAAGGTGGATATGTTTTGAATTACAAATGCACAACACTATGACTGACAGGCAATGAAGTTCACTTTAAATAAGTGAGAATGTATTTTTAATTTAAAATCAGGAATTGAGAGAGGGAGGGAGGGAGAGCGAGGGAGAGGGGGAGAGAGGGAGAGAGAGAGGGAGAGAGAGAGGGAGAGAGGGAGAGAGGGAGAGAGGGAGGGAGAGCGAGGGAGAGAGGGAGGGAGAGCGAGGGAGAGGGAGGGAGGGAGAGCGAGGGAGAGGGAGGGAGGGAGAGCGAGGGAGAGCGAGGGAGGGAGAGCGAGGGAGAGCGAGGGAGAGAGGGAGGGAGGGAGAGCGAGGGAGAGAGGGAGGGAGGGAGAGCGAGGGAGAGAGGGAGGGAGGGAGGGAGAGAGAGAGGGAGGGAGAGAGGGAGGGAGAGGGGGAGAGAGAGACACTGCTTTGGTTTACTTTGTGCATTCAGTCCTCGAACTCAATTAGCAACATCTTGCTAGAATTCCGGTTGTGGGGTCGTGAGGTTAAAGCCCGGGCAGCTTGTCTGCACACCGCTCCTGTTCTCAAAGGCCGAGTTATTAAAGAACACACACATCTTCCGCTTTCTTTTCTCTCCCCTCCGGGAAACCGTCCCAGCATGCACTGCACAGACACAGGGGTGTGAACGAGCTTTTCTGTGACGGTGCGAGTTTGACCTCCTGACCCCCCCGCTGCGGGAGCGTCTGCACTCGAGCCTTTCCCCCGCTGCCTGCCTCTGCGCTGCGGGAGGGTGGGGGGGCGGTGGAGGTCATCCCACCTTTAGAATGCATCCGCTTCAAGTTGTACCCTACAGAATGTTGGCCGTACTTTGTTTCCATACGTTACTTCTGTTTAGCTAAAGGATAAACGCTAATGACCAATAATCAGTTCAGTTGTAATCGGGATGTCATTGGAACATTTGTTGTGTTTTTCTGTGCTGGTTTTCTGAAGGATGGATCTCTCTGTTTCCATGCAGAACGAGGTGATCTCCTCTCAGTTTCTGTCTCTGTCCTCTGCCCCTCACACTGTCTCTACTGTCTCTGTCCCTCACGCTGTCTCTACTGTCTCTACTGTCTCTGTCCTCTCCCCCTCACGCTGTCTCTACTGTCTCTGTCCTCTGCCCCTCACGCTGTCTCTACTGTCTCTCCCCTCTCCCCTCACGCTGTCTCTACTGTCTCTACTGTCTCTGTCCCTCACGCTGTCTCTACTGTCTCTGTCCCTCACGCTGTCTCTACTGTCTCTGTCCTCTCCCCTCACGCTGTCTCTCCTGTCTCTGTCCTCTGTCCCTCACGCTGTCTCTCCTGTCTCTGTCCTCTCCCCCTCACGCTGTCTCTTCTGTCTCTGTCCTCTCCCCCTCACGCTGTCTCTACTGTCTCTGTCCTCTGTCCCTCACGCTGTCTCTACTGTCTCTGTCCCTCACGCTGTCTCTACTGTCTCTGTCCTCTCCCCCTCACGCTGTCTCTTCTGTCTCTGTCCTCTCCCCCTCACGCTGTCTCTTCTGTCTCTGTCCTCTCCCCCTCACGCTGTCTCTACTGTCTCTGTCCCTCACGCTGTCTCTACTGTCTCTGTCCCTCACGCTGTCTCTACTGTCTCTGTCCTCTCCCCCTCACGCTGTCTCTACTGTCTCTGTCCTCTCCCCCTCACGCTGTCTCTACTGTCTCTCCCCTCTCCCCCTCACGCTGTCTCTACTGTCTCTCCCCTCTCCCCCTCACGCTGTCTCTACTGTCTCTCCCCTCTCCCCCTCACGCTGTCTCTACTGTCTCTCCCCTCTCCCCCTCACGCTGTCTCTACTGTCTCTACTGTCTCTGTCCCTCACGCTGTCTCTACTGTCTCTGTCCTCTCGAGTCTGAGTGCCATGGCCTCTACCATCTCATCAGTGCTGAGCGGTCTGATGAGGAATAATTGCATATTGCTTCAGTCTAATACCCGTTCTGCCCCGTCGGCCCGTGTCTCCAGGTTCTGTGGCTAAATTAGCGGACTGGTCTTGGACTCACTCAGACCGGCACCTTCTGCGGAGCTGCAGATTACACTTAATGGGGCTCATTAATGCTGCTTAGACATCTGCTGGACAGATCTGTACGAGGTTGCCAGATCTGCTGTACTGATCTGTATGAGGTTGCCAGATCTGATTCATGCTCTTTCACTATTTGACACTGTATTTATCCGTTTCCCGTAACTGTATTTAGGCATGAGACTCGTATTGTGGACAGACCTGGGTCTAATACGGAATTGTTTTGGATTAAAATACTTTTCTACACTGTACTGAGCTTGTCTGGTGTACTGGTGAACCTGTGAAATACTCTCAAAATGTGCGAACCCCGCCTTCTGGAAAAATCAATCGAGCACAGAAAAGTAATTGATTCCAAAGCGGTTGCGTAATTATCCCAGGTCTGATTGTGTTTGTTTGGTTCAAACTGGGGTGTGCAATATCCTGTGGATCCAGGATCATCAAACCACAACTGCTGGTTTCCCACCCTCCCTTTACCTGGGAGTCAGGTGTGTTCACCCTCCCTTTACCTGGGAGTCAGGTGTGTTCACCCTCCCTTTACTTGGGAGTCAGGTGTGTTCACCCTCCCTTTACTTGGGAGTCAGGTGTGTTCACCCTCCCTTTACCTGGGAGTCAGGTGTGTTCACACTCCCTTTACCTGGGAGTCAGGTGTGTTCACCCTCCCTTTACCTGGGAGTCAGGTGTGACCACCCTCCCTTTACCTGGGAGTCAGGTGTGTTCACCCTCCCTTTACCTGGGAGTCAGGTGTGTTCACCCTCCCTTTACCTGGGAGTCAGGTGTGTTCACCCTCCCTTTACCTGGGAGTCAGGTGTGACCACCCTTCCTTTACCTGGGAGTCAGGTGTGTTCACCCTCCCTTTACCTGGGAGTCAGGTGTGTTCACCCTCCCTTTACCTGGGAGTCAGGTGTGTTCCACCCTCCCTTTACCTGGGAGTCAGGTGTGTCCACCCTCCCTTTACCTGGGAGTCAGGTGTGTTCCACCCTCCCTTTACCTGGGAGTCAGGTGTGTTCCACCCTCCCTTTACCTGGGAGTCAGGTGTGTTCACCCTCCCTTTACCTGGGAGTCAGGTGTGTTCACCCTCCCTTTACCTGGGAGTCAGGTGTGTTCACCCTCTCTTTACCTGGGAGTCAGGTGTGTTCACCCTCCCTTTACCTGGGAGTCAGGTCAGGTGTGAAGACAGTCTGGCCAATCAGGAGCACTAATTGTCCAGTTAATTACCTGGGAGAAAAGAAGACCAGGCCTGGATTTGGACTAGAGAGTCAGATCGTATGGTCCCTGCTGTAGATTCAAGGTATGAGCAGTCACCTTTTCCATCAGAGGTGAGATTTTATACAAAATATAAAAAAAATATGGCTCAGTGCATTCATCAGTGATACTTCTAAATATAAAAAAAGCCTCCACAATTATGCAAATAAGAACCTGCCAATCCGCGCTTCTGTTCTCCGCATTTATGGGCTTTTTCTGGCTAAATGACTGACATTAATTATGCTCTTATTTCACTACCTACAATTTAGAGAGCCATGTTAAAATTACATATCCTCTATATGTATTTTTTAAAGTTTGAAGTAAATGAGCAGGATATTGTTTTTGAAAGCGGCTGGCCCCTGTCCTCTCTGTGTTGTGTTGTTTCTGCCTGACATTGCCATCACATTCCCTGACTCACATTCCTCCCCCTCTGTCACACACGTTTTTAACCCCCGTGTATTTCCGTACCGCTGCACTAAATATGAAACTCTGCTCAACGGCATATTTTTAACTGCTGTTATTACCAGTGCGATCTGCTCCTCGTGTAAAAATGCACTTATTTTAATCTGCAGTCTTATATAGTTTAACCAGTCCCTCACTTTTAATCCTCGCTTCTTTTGCGGAAAGATTTAATTCATATTCACGGCACAAATTTAGTCTCTCTCTACGTATTGTTGCATTATTTGAATTCGGGTTTCCAAAAATAAGATTGCTTTCATGCTCGGTGAGTCGGTGTCTGCATACTGATTAAAGAAGGCCTCCTGCAGGCCCCGGCAGAGCGACTCTGCGCTGTGCTCTTGAGTCTCAGGCCGAGGCGGGCATATCCACGCTCTCATCTCAGGCTCCCTTCAGCTTAAGCCCGGGCTGTGGAGCGTTCGCCTTTTAACATTCCGAATCAGTGTTCCAGAACTCCCCTGCGCTCGATCGCCGGCACCGACTGTGACATCAGCATTAGAATGTTCAGTTTGGAGCGTTCCGATCGCACGTTTCTGACCTCTCGCCTTAACGGGTCGAGAGGGCAAATTAGTGCATAATATTAGATTTATTTCGTCTTTTGCTTTTGCTTTTATGATTTCAAAGGTTGTATTTGAGTTCAGTTTAGAATGTTAATTTTCTCTATTGACCTGCAGCACTCCATAGCTCTTTTGAAAAATGTGTGCATTCGATTTTTTTTTATTGATTAATTTTTATAAATGAAATGTTTGGTGGAAGTGGTCGTAGCCGCTGCGTTGTTGTGCTGTATTGCCTTATGATTGGACAGTCCTAGCCATGCACACCAGCTGCTTCCTGACTGGCGGTGGTGGCTGATTTGGGGTGGGGTGCATGGATGGAACAGGTCTAAGAATGGGGCATTCTTAAATTTCAGCAAAAATGGTGACCCTCGCCCAATGTGCGAATACACATACACGCACACACACACCTACGCACACACACACACACGCTTACGCACACACACACACACACAAACGCGCCTACGCACACGCATACACACACACCTACACACGCACACACACACACACACACACACATACACACACCTACACACACACACACACACACACACACCTACGCCTACGCATACACACACACACCTAAGCACGCGCACACACACACACACCTACGCATGCACACACACACGCTTACGCACACACACACACACACACACACACACACGCCTAAGCACACGCATACACACACACACACACACACACACACACGCCTAAGCTCACGCATACACACACACACCTACGCGCGCGCACACACACACACACACACACACACACACACACACCCCCCTACGCACACGCATGCACGCAACAGACGCACAAACGCACACACACTTGGGTAGCCTGCTGGCACGGTGTTTGACTGGTGGCTGGTGGCTGGTGATGGTGACTGGTGACTGGTGACTGGTGACTGGTGACTGGTGACTGGTGACTGGTGATGGTGGCTGGTGACTGGTGATGGTGACTGGTGGCTGGTGATGGTGACTGTTGCTGGTGACTGGTGACTGGTGACTGGTGACTGGTGACTGGTGACTGGTGATGGTGGCTGGTGACTGGTGACTGGTGACTGGTGACTGTTGCTGGTGACTGGTGACTGGTGACTGGTGGCTGGTGATGGTGACTGTTGCTGGTGACTGGTGACTGGTGACTGGTGGCTGGTGATGGTGACTGTAGCTGGTGATTGGTGGCTGGTGATTGGTGGCTGGTGACTGATGATGGTGACTGGTGGCTGGTGATGGTGACTGGTGACTGTTGCCTGGTGACTGGTGACTGGTGGCTGGTGACTGGTGGCTGGTGATGGTGACTGGTGACTGGTGACTGGTGACTGGTGGCTGGTGACTGTTGCTGGTGACTGGTGGCTGGTGGCTGGTGCTGGTTGGAGCTCCGGTGGGATGCTGACCTGCATCTGGAGAGATGAAAGTCGGTCCCTAGATGAAGGAAGAACTCTGCTGTTGGGCCCTTGAGCCCCTTAATCCAAACACTGCTTCCCTCTGCATCTCTTTCTTTCTTTCTCTCTGCATCTCTTTCTTTCTTTCTCTCTGCATCTCTTTCTTTTTCTCTCTGCATCTCTCTTTCTATTTATTTATCTCTCTCTCTCTCTCTCTCTCTCTCTCTCTCTCTCTACTTGCAACTGTTCTCTCTGGCATTTCTCCCATAGCCTCCTTGCAAAATAGAAGCATGTTCTCAATAGGTTAAATATAGGATTATAACTTTGTGATTAGTTGCAATAATAAAAACTCAGTAAGCAACTGTGGACAGTGGACTTTTAAAGCGTATGTGCTAATTAAATCTCATTACTGGGCAGACTTGAGTGTGAAGTGCTTCACTGTGTTACTTAGGCCAGATCGCTACTGTAGCCCTTAAAAGGTGTTAAGCACTTTCTGCTCGACTCTTTTTGAAATGTGAGTGAAATGCCTTCACACTCCACTCACTCCTCTACTCGTGTTGAAGATGGCTGGTGTTACAAGGCCAGTCTGCTAAACACAGGAGTACATACTCAGAGCTAAACACAGGAGTACATACTCAGAGCTAAACACAGGAGTACATACTCAGAGCTAAACACAGGAGTACATACTCAGAGCTAAACACAGGAGTACATACTCAGAGCTAAACACAGGAGTACATACTCAGAGCTAAACACAGGAGTACATACTCAGAGCTAAACACAGGAGTACATACTCAGAGCTAAACACAGGAGCACATACTCAGAGCTAAACACAGGAGTACATACTCAGAGCTAAACACAGGAGTACATACTCAGAGCTAAACACAGGAGTACATACTCAGAGCTAAACACAGGAGTACATACTCAGAGCTAAACACAGGAGTACATACTCAGAGCTAAACACAGGAGTACATACTCAGAGCTAAACACAGGAGTACATTCTCAGAGCTAAACACAGGAGTACATACTCAGAGCTAAACACAGGAGTACATACTCAGAGCTAAACACAGGAGTACATACTCAGAGCTAAACACAGGAGTACATACTCAGAGCTAAACACAGGAGTACATACTCAGAGCTAAACACAGGAGTACATACTCAGAGCTAAACACAGGAGTACATACTCAGAGCTAAACACAGGAGTACATACTCAGAGCTAAACACAGGAGTACATACTCAGAGCTAAACACAGGAGCACATACTCAGAGCTAAACACAGGAGTACATACTCAGAGCTAAACACAGGAGTACATACTCAGAGCTAAACACAGGAGTACATTCTCAGAGCTAAACACAGGAGTACATACTCAGAGCTAAACACAGGAGTACATACTCAGAGCTAAACACAGGAGTACATACTCAGAGCTAAACACAGGAGTACATACTCAGAGCTAAACACAGGAGTACATACTCAGAGCTAAACACAGGAGTACATACTCAGAGCTAAACACAGGAGTACATACTCAGAGCTAAACACAGGAGTACATACTCAGAGCTAAACACAGGAGTACATACTCAGAGCTAAACACAGGAGTACATACTCAGAGCTAAACACAGGAGTACATACTCAGAGCTAAACACAGGAGTGCATACTCAGAGCTAAACACAGGAGCGCATACTCAGAGCTAAACACAGGAGTGCATACTCAGAGCTAAACACAGGAGCGCATACTCAGAGCTAAACACAGGAGCACATACTCAGAGCTAAACACAGGAGCACATACTCAGAGCTAAACACAGGAGTACATACTCAGAGCTAAACACAGGAGCACATACTCAGAGCTAAACACAGGAGCACATACTCAGAGCTAAACACAGGAGCACATACTCAGAGCTAAACACAGGAGCACATACTCAGAGCTAAACACAGGAGCACATACTCAGAGCTAAACGCAGGAGTACATACTCAGAGCTAAACGCAGGAGTACATACTCAGAGCTAAACACAGGAGTACATACTCAGAGCTAAACACAGGAGTACAGACTCAGAGCTAAACGCAGGAGTACATACTCAGAGCTAAACACAGGAGTACAGACTCAGAGCTAAACGCAGGAGTACATACTCAGAGCTGTGGGGATCATGGCTCTCTCTCACACAGCTTGCAGGGCAGGGCGGACATATTGAAAAAGCTTCTCGGGGTTTGAGTGCTGATCCACGATCAGTTTGAGATTTTAGCTCATGTTACATACAGCTGGAGAGCGCAGGTCTGGGATCAGGCCCCTGCTGTTGTTCAGTTGGCCGGACTCTGAGGCGCTGGAGAGGATGGAGCTTCCTGGGGTCAGGTCTTCCCTGCAGTCGTTCTGTACCCCACACTGCAGTCGTTCTGTACCCCACACTGCAGTCGTTCTGTACCCCACACTGCAGTCGTTCTGTACCCCACACTGCAGTCGTTCTGTACCCCACACTGCAGTCGTTCTGTACCCCACACTGCATGCAGTCGTTCTGTACCCCACACTGCATGCAGTCGTTCTGTACCCCACACTGCAGTCGTTCTGTACCCCACACTGCATGCAGTCGTTCTGTACCCCACACTGCATGCAGTCGTTCTGTACCCCACACTGCATGCAGTCGTTCTGTACCCCACACTGCATGCAGTCGTTCTGTACCCCACACTGCATGCAGTCGTTCTGTACCCCACACTGCATGCAGTCGTTCTGTACCCCACACTGCAGTTTGACCTCTGAGAGTCTCTGTCACTCCCAGCTGCTGAGAGGATGTGGGTGCCAGGTTTCAGGTTCACTGGTATCATTGATACATGTTGTTTTTTCCCCCGTTTGTCATCAGATTAATCCACAAGGCTCAAGTCCTTATCTTTGTGCTCATTTCTAACGCTTGAAATGGTACTTCCCTCTAGAGACTTTCAGTGCACTTATCCCTGGTTATGGGTATGCACTTTGTTGTACGTCGCTCTGGATATGAGCATCTGCCAAATGTCTGTGTGTGTAGTACGCTGGTCAGAGTGTGTGTGCGCTACGCTGGTCAGAGTGTGTGTGTACTACACTGGTCATAGTGTGTGTGTGTAGTACGCTCGTCAGTGTGTGTGTGTGTGTGTTTGTTAGCATATGTGCGTGTTTCTGTGTGTGTGTGTGTGTGTGTGAGTGTGTGAGTGTGTGAGTGTGTGAGTGTGTGAGTGTGTGAGTGTGTGAGTGTGTGAGTGTGTGAGTGTGTGAGAGTGTGAGAGTTTCTGTGTGTGTGTGTGTGTTCTGTGCCACCTGCTCACTCTCCCATGACAGGTCCAGGCCTCCTTCAGGCATGGAATTCTGGGTAGCAGGAAGTGATGTCATGGCAACAGAAAGTGGGCTTTGATGCATAAGTAAAAAAAAATTTATGTTCTCCTTTCGAAAGCTCACAAATTTTATACCCCAGTAATTACACATATTTGAAATGTGCTTTAGGGAAAAGGTTCACTGGGATGCAGGTAATGGTTCAGTGCCTCCGTTCACGCTGTGAGGTATTTACTGTAAGTGTACAAAGTGTCTTCACCTCCGGCTCATGAATATGATCTTCCTGTGCGAGAGCCATTTTTATGAGGGCCGTAATTCAATCCCAGCCGCTATCAGAAGATGTTTATCCCTTTATCCCTGAGTGCCATCGTAGCGTAACGCTCATTTTGCACGGACGTACGGGTTGCGTGTAACGGCGTCTCTCCTCCCTGCCAGGGCCTGTCCTCCCGACGCAGTCGAGCAGAGCGCTGTCTCTTCT
>NC_083771.1:48728161-48750661 GCF_963514075.1 Conger conger | reverse complement strand
AGGGTTTTTTTGTTAATTAAACGATGAGGGAATTGGCTATTTTTCCCATATGGGATTGTTTCTGGAACAGTAATGGAGACGGACGCTTGCGGCGTGAGTTTTCCCGGGCCTGGGAATACGACGGAGCTTCGTGGTTTACTTGCTGTTCCATTCGGACCGTGTGAAAGCGGACATTTCCCCGTTCTCCACGTTACTCTCCTCTAACGGGCAGACGGGGGAGTGTCGAGGGGGGGAGGGCGGACAGGAGTAACGGGGGAGAGAGCGTGTTTTTGGAGTACGACGCTAATGGCGGTTGAGGAGACCGATATGATGAATTATTCATATGTGCGGTTTGAGTCTCCGTACACGGAAACCTCTCGCTGGTGTGGAAATAAGGACGCTATCAGTGTTCCTGTCACAGAGTATCCAGCTTCCCCGGGGGTTATCCCACGTGTTGCTCCACGCGCTAAAGAGCTTGTCTTTGCACAGCTTTGCATTTTTTTATTTCATTTGAAACTGAAAGATCAGAACTAGAAAACAAGGTATCACTTGTTGGGATTGACCTATCCGTTACGACTTGTTAAAGTGTGTTTTTTTGAGAAATCGTAGTTTTGCGAGCGGCTGTCACAGATTCTCACCTACAAGTGACCTAGGTGTAAAAAGTGGCCCGTCAGCCACTGCTTTGCAGGGTTTGGAGGGATAGGGGGCGTCTGAGGGTGTGAACGAGCTCCATGATGTAGGAACGAGGTGGGAGGGGTAGCACTTGAAAAGCAGTGTTTAAAAATAGTCATTCTGAGCTTTATTTATATAGCGCCTTTATAGATCACCTTTCATACATAAAATGTAGCTCAAGGTGCTTTAAATTCAGCTTTCTGGTTTTTTCTGGTGTCTGCACCCATAACGACCAATCGCAAAGATGCCATTCGTGTGAAGAGCTTTCAGTGATCTCATTTCAAACATTTCTACACACTGGCACTCACGCACTCACACACTCATACACTCACTCACTCGCATACACACACACACACACACACACACACACACACACACACACAGTCATTCTCACACTCAAACACTCACACACTCACACACACTCACGGTCTCTCTCTCTCTCACACACACACACACACACACGGTCTTTCTCTCTCTCTCACACACACACACACACACACACACACAGTCTCTCTCTCACACACACACACACACACACACAGTCTCTCTCTCACACACACACACACACACACACAGTCTCTCTCTCTCACACACACACACACATACACACGGTCTTTCTCACATTCACACACACACACACACGGTCTCTCTCTCTCACACACACGCACACACAGTCTTTCTCTCTCTCTCACACACACACACAGTCTCTCACACACACACAGTCTCTCTCTCTCACACACACACACAGTCACACTCACACTCACACACACACACACACACACACAGCTGCTGCAGGATGAGAGAGTGTTTGAGTGTGAGGCAGGGGAGAGAGGTGGCAGCTGCTTAATGATGCAATCACAGCCCTGCTCTCTCACTGCCTGTGCCAAGCCAATCGAGTGTCAGCATGCTGTTACCGTGCCAACACCAGAGTACGGGCATGCTGTTAAGGTACCAGGATTTCTGAGTTAGCGGGATAATTACACCGAGTAAAACCTGGAACAGCTCTCTTTACTTCAGTCGATTCTGGGTTTTACTCAGTGCAGTTATCCAGTTAACTCAGTAATCCTGCTTTGTGGGTTTTACTCAGTGAAGTTATCCAGCTAACTCAGTAACCTGCTCTGTGGGTATTACTCGGTGCAGTTATCCAGCTAACTCAGTTATCCTGCTTTGTGAAACACAGCCCTGGTGAATAAACTATGGCAATAATATGTGGCTCTTGATCATCCCCTGATGTTATTATGATTTGGACAGTGTGAACTAAAGAGACTCTTTTCTGTTAGCACCTCTCCGCTCTCAGTCCAAACACATGCAGGCTAGGCTAACTGGAGGGTCTAAATTGCGTAGGTATGAGTGTGTGAGTTGTGTGAGGGGCAGGAACGGGGCTGTGGAGGTTAATAGCATGAGACTGTATATCTGCTCCCTGCTGTTACCTGTATTAAAAATGGGTCTATAAAAAATGTGTGCTCCTTCTCGCCCTCTTGCGCTGCATAACTGGGCTCCCCCCCCCCCCCTATTGACACAGTTTCATTCTCTTCAAAAGTCACAGAAAGTCCAAAGTTGCTTCTGAGGAATAAATGGAGAACTTCAGGACTATTGAGAATGACATCATTCGGAGGAACTTTAAAGGGCTGTTATGTATCTGGCCGCGAGGTCTCGGTCCGTCTCTGGAAGCGTCTGCAGGTTATATACGGGCGGCCTGAAGACACTGATCCCGCTCGGCTGAGGAGCGACTGCAGGTTATATACGGGCGGCCGTAAGACACTGATCCCGCTCGGCTGAGGAGTGTCTGCAGGTTATATACGGGCGGCCTGAAGACACTGATCCCGCTCGGCTGAGGAGTGACTGCCGTTCAGACGGCAGTCGAAAACGCTGAACCTGTGACATCGTTCTTCTTCAAAGATGTCGGCTTTTCCACGTCGCCTTTTGAAGGTCTGAGCCTGTCCTGACGCCGGCTGCTCTGTGGTTTTTCTGCTGCCTTGAAAGGGCTTTGAAACATCCTTGAATTGATGAGATGCGGTGAAAGTTAGAAATTCCTGCAGTAGTGTGTTTGAAGTCTGGGGTAGACACCCGTCAAAATGGATATTAACCGGCAGCTATCTGTCAAAGTAGGTATTAACCAATGATGTGCCACCTTACAAACGGCAGCTATCTGTCGAAGTAGATATTAACCAATGATGTGCCGCCTTACAAACGGCAGCTATCTGTCGAAGTAGATATTAACCAATGATGCGCCGCCTTACAAACGGCTCTCTTCTTCATCTGTGCGGCCTTCTGGTTGGTTCATACCACGGCCTGTCACTGTGTACAACAAGACTTATCACATTCCACCAGACACCGTGTAACTGTCATAACTCAGAACTCGTAGTGAAACCCGGTCTGCACGTCGACTGAAGCTCAAGGCTGCCAGCCAGGCAGGAGCCCTGGGAGTGCGTTTGCTGTACGACATCACTCACCGAGCACTGACAGTCAGTGCTGAGGGGGCCGACTGTCTTTATCGATGGCAGTTGACTCCATTTTAAAGCTGAATTGGCGGGGCAGTGTGCCGCAGGGGGTGGGTCTCCACACAGGCAGCCGCGGCTGAGATCACCTCCTCTCCAAATAAAGACTTCGCTTTTGTGATGGTTACAGTCCTGTGAAAGGGTACAGGGCAGGAACTGTGCAGTAAACATTCAGTTTGCTTTATTTAGCAGAAGGGGAATCCGAACCAGATGTACACAGAGTGACAGTCCCTCTCAGAGTTTATAACATTCATGTCACATCACTCCGCTTCTACCGTTTGTG
Source organism: Conger conger (assembly GCF_963514075.1). Lineage (NCBI taxonomy): Eukaryota > Metazoa > Chordata > Actinopteri > Anguilliformes > Congridae > Conger > Conger conger. Next base: position 48,747,229 of record NC_083771.1, on the reverse strand, counting down.
GGGCAGCCTGTAGCATAGTTAAATATAAGGTAAATGACTTAATAAATAATAATTTAATTTAATTTAAATTTTACCTCCAGCTTGGCAAATCTTCATTTGTTATGTTCACTTGTCTCCCAAATACGGTAAATAAGGTCAGATTTGCCGCTTTAGAGAGAGAGAGGGAAAGACTGGGCCCCTCATCCACAATATTAGCGATTGTGAACTACGGACTCTATTGAGTAATTATGCTATTCAAAATAAAATTAAACGAGTAAGGTGAAAATATAAAATGCGACGTTTTCACTCCCACGTGACTGAGCTGAATGGCCCCAGTGAGAACCTGCGGGCCTCGCTGAGCGGACTCTCCCGGGCAGGATGGAGTCATCCATTTTACATTACAGCAAACGGGCTCTCTTAAGAGCAGGTTAAAACTCAATCTGGGCATGAGTCAGTGTGCCGAATAACTTCCTGTCTGTTTCCTTCCAGCAGATCAATAGGGCACATTGTGCTGGTTAATGCGCTGTGCTGAGGCGGTCTAGCGCATTATTTGTGTTGGCAAACTGGAATGGAGGCCTCTGAAGCAAAGCAAGGTATATTTTTTGTGACCCGTTTGCGATAATTAGCGAGCGCATTAAAAATAGCCGCAGCGTGCCGAGAAACGGTTTGTCAACATCTTTTCGGGTGAGAGCAGAGGCAGCCTCGGTGTTTTCCACGAAGACGGCGTACTGGGTTCTGGAGTTGGGCTGTGTGAATGTGAATGTGCATGTGAATGTGAATGCGGCCCATAATTGGTTTTGTGTGGCCCCAGAGGTGCGTGGGAGGGATTCCGCGGGCGTACGATTGGGTCTCCTGCCCCACGTGGCTGCAGTGTGTTTCAGAGGAGAACCGCACTATTCACTATTCTGTTCAGTCCGTAAAATGCCTGCGGGGGTGTGTATTAGCACACCTTTGTACATCGTTTGCAAACCGTTTGGTCGTTCAGACTTTGGGCGGGAGAGGAGATGACAAATTTATTATTTAAAAAAAAAACACAGAATAAAAGATTCTAATAAAACGGGAAGCATACAAATCTATGCCCGCAGTTTTATCGAGAGAGCTGATTTCATCGAGGATAAAACTGGTGGCACGGCAATTTCCCCTGAATTTCCAGAGCATTAGAATGGACACTCGTGCATAAAATAAAAAAAATAAAAAAACTGATTCTCAATGCCTGTCTCCAGGGGTATTTCAGTGTGAGTCAGAATTTTCCTCTCCCTCTTTTCTTTCTCGCTCTCCCTCTCCCTCTCCCCTCTCTCTCCCTCTCTCTCCCTCCTGTGTTTAGTCTGGTTGACTCACAGAAGGATGAGCAGGGCTCCGTGCGATGTTGTCACGGTTCTCTTTCTCCGACGTTCGGCCGACAGTCTGAAGTCTCAGTATCTTCCTCTTTTTCTCGTACCCTGTCGGAAGTTTACATCGATGGCGAAACAAGCTTCCCTTTTCTACCATGTTTAGAAATACAGGTCTTCTCTGCAACCACGTGCCTTTGTCCAGTAGCTGGTAATAATTTGTCCACTTTAGCTGAAGGCTCCCGGGTTTATACAGCTGAATAACAGATGGTGTTATAGCTGGTAACTGTACATCGGCGTATTTATTTATTTTTGTGGTCAGCAGAGGCCCACTGCTTTTATCACTAGCTACCTGAACACTTTCCCTTACTGGATGTGTGAATTTCACTAGGAAATTATATTGATAAAACTGGGACCAATAATATACGGTACAGTGTTTTATATATTGTACCCTCAGTGAGCGCTTTATTAGGTTTTTATTCATCTAAAGTAGGGCTTTGTCTTCTGTGGCTGTGGCCCATCCACTTCAGGGTTTGTTGTGTTGTGTGTTCAGAGATGCTCTTCTGCATACCACTATTGTAACATGTGGTTGAGTTACTGTCGCCTTCCTGTCAGCTTTGACCAGTCTGGCTCTTCTCCTCTGACCTCTCTCATTAACAAGGTGTTTCTGCCTGCAGAACTGCTGCTCTCAGGATGTTTTTTGTTCTTCGCACCATTCCCTGCAAATTCTAGAGACTGTTGTGCATGAAAATCACAGAAGATCAGCAGTTTCTGAGATACTCAAACCAGCATGCACAAAACACTTTAACAGCCATCCAGGTGATAATAAGATTAGATTTAAATTAGATTAGATTCTTTATTGTCCTTCAAGAGGAAATGTGTATCCCCAGCACGTACAGGTCACATGCCTCAATGCAACGCAGTATGTACATAAATAAAGACAGGTATTCATCTTTAATTTACCCTGGGTTCACACAGGCACACCCAGTGTACACAAAGAAAACATATACATCATATTAACAAAGTACTCTGGTTCTCTCTGCGATTGAATGAACTGCTTTTGAAGCCGACCTTTTCCTGAATTATGTATTAGATATATTAATGTGGATTTCTTGTTTTTAATGGAGGGTGCAATGCAATCACTTTTTTTTTTTTAAACAGGTTTTTATGTCTTGAAAAAAACTAATGATGATATCCTATTCAAAGAGGGTTTTGATTAAATGTGTTACTCTTGATTCCGGAAGTGGAGATTGCGGCTGGATTGAGTCTGTGTTGTGGGACGGAGAGAAAGGAAGATTGTGAGAGATTGTGAGAGATTGTGAGAGATTGTGAGAGATTGTGAGAGATTGTGAGAGATTGTGTGAGATTGTGAGAGATTGTGAGAGATTGTGAGAGATTGTGAGAGATGGTGAGAGATTGTGAGAGATTGTGAGAGATGGTGAGAGATGGTGAGAGATTGTGAGAGATTGTGAGAGATTGTGAGAGATTGAGAGAGATTGTGAGAGATTGTGAGAGATTGTGAGAGATTGTGAGAGATTGTGAGAGATTGTGAGAGATTGTGTGAGATTGTGAGAGATTGTGAGAGATTGTGTGAGATTGTGTGAGATGGTGAGATGGTGAGATGGTGTGTGATGGTGTGAGATGGTATGTGATGGAGAGAGATGGAGAGAGATGGAGAGAGACGGAGAGAGACGGTGTGAGATGGTGTGAGATGGTGAGAGATGGAGAGAGATGGTGTGTGATGGTGTGTGATTGTGTGTGATTGTGTGAGATTGTGTGAGATGGTGAGAGATTGTGTGAGATTGTGTGAGATGGTGAGAGATTGTGTGAGATTGTGTGAGATTGTGAGAGATTGTGTGTGATTGTGTGTGATTGTGTGAGATTGTGAGAGATGGAGAGAGATGGAGAGAGATGGAGAGAGATGGTGTGAGATGGTGTGAGATGGTGAGAGATTGTGAGAGATTGTGAGAGAGATTGTGGAGTCTGGGGACCGCGTGTAGCGGCAGTTCTTCATGGCGAACACGACGTGCTCTATTGGCCCCGTTATCTCTGCGTGTCGCGGCTTTGTGCTGCACGATCGGCCGATCTGGCACGTTTATGTCCGCCCTAAATCACTTTCATCGACCCCGCTGTACAGAGGCCCTGCTTTGAGCTAGCGTTAGTGCCCCTGTTCACATAGAGGCTCTGCTTTGAGCTAGCGTTAGCACCCCTCTCCACAAACAGTACATAGGCCCTGCTTTGAGCTAGCGTTAGCGCCCCTCTTCACATACGGAGGCCCTGCTTTGAGCTAGCGTTAGCGCCCCTCTTCACATACGGAGGCCCTGCTTTGAGCTAGCATTAGCGCCCCTGTTCAAATCCACATTACAGCCCGATTACAGCTCTGCTCATCTCTCTACCTCTCTACCTCTCCCTCCCTCTCCCTCTCCCTCTCCCTCTCCCTCTCTCCCCCTCTCCCCCTCTCCCTCTCTTTCTCCCCCTCTCTCCCCCTCTCCCTCTCTCCCTCTCCCTGTCTCTCTCCCTGTCTCTCTCTCTCTCTCTCTCTCTCTCTCACTCCCTCTCCCTCTCTCTCCACTCTCTGCCCCCCAGCTGCCTGTGCCCTCCAAGCCCACAGCTCTCAGATCACTGTTTACATGATGCGTGTAGAGATCACTGTTTACATGATGCGTGTAGAGATCACCGTTTACATGATGCGTGTAGAGATCACTGTTTACATGATGCGTGTAGAGATCACTGTTTACATGATGCGTGTAGAGATCACTGTTTACATGATGCGTGTAGAGATCACTGTTTACATGATGCGTGTAGAGATCACTGTTTACATGATGCGTGTAGAGATCACTGTTTACATGATGCGTGTAGAGATCACTGTTTACATGATGCGTGTAGAGATCACTGTTTACATGATGCATGTAGAGATCACTGTTTACATGATGCGTGTAGAGATCACCGTTTACATGATGCGTGTAGAGATCACTGTTTACATGATGCGTGTAGAGATGTAGGATCACTGTTTACATGATGCGTGTAGAGATGTAGGATCACTGTTTACATGATGCGTGTAGAGATGTAGGATCACTGTTTACATGATGCGTGTAGAGATGTAGGATCACTGTTTACATGATGCGTGTAGAGATGTAGGATCACTGTTTACATGATGCGTGTAGAGATCAGCTTGGCTGATGCTGCCCTCGTATTGCGCCTCCTAGTGGAGGCGAGGTGAATAGCCCTCCAGACGTGAAGGCCGTCTCCAGGGTCCTGTTTAATGTTGAGTAATGAGTTTACTCCAGCGTTCCTGTTTTTCATTTAATAAACATTGATTTCAGTGACCCTCAGGCTACCCGTGTCATGTTAGAATCGGGGGGGGCCGGGGGGGGGGGTTGATGTAATGGTGCCATAACTTGGTTAAAACCCCGTAGTAATTATGCCCCCACCCCCCCCGGGCTCGATAGGCTGCCCATTCCTCAATGCTCATTTCTCATTAACGCTCATTGATCTGACAGCGCTAATTGAAGAGTCGTTAGGCGGGCTGAAATCGGCCGGTGTGAATTACGCGCGTGGGCCACGTCGCCGGCGGCAACGGTCGCGCGCGCATTAGCGTTTAGCATTTAGCGCTCAGCGAAAGCCACAACATCTGCTTCTGAGGATTCACCCCGTTCAGAACCGGAGGACAAATCAAAAGTCCATTTACAGCACTTACGGCCCAGCTGGATAATGTGCGCTGTAATGTAGGGCAGCAGTGTGGGCCGGGCAGTGGACTGATGTGTGCGGCTCTTCGATAATTACACATTAGCACAACTGTGAAATGTAACAGGTTGGACTGGGTAATGTACTGTGTTGTGGTAGGGACTACAATTACCATGATGCTGTGCGGGGTCTTCTGGTTATCTAGGTAAAGAGTTGTTGCCTGGAGTGTTCTATTGTTTATGTTTGTCCTGTGCGGTTCACATTTGCATATGTATATTTCACATGCATATATTTTGTACAGCGCTTTAGTGCAACTATTATTATTTTAAACGTGCTTCATAAATATAATGTACTGACTTGTTTGCAGTTAAGTCCACAGTGTTCCTCTCCTGATGAGACCGTTTGTGTGACTGAGGAAAATGAAGAGCTTCTGTGGTTTTAACTCTGTACAGGAAGTGCTGCAGTATGGAATTAGAGGTCAGTTCTGTTTGATGAAGGCCATCCAGAAATGGCCACAAATGGGTCGTTGTTGAAACAATCTAATCCACCAACTCATCCATTTCAGCTCCGCTTTATTCTTGGCCATTATTTGGCACACTTCCGATGCCGGGTGTTCTGAACCGTGTAACAGCCTTGACAAAAATAATAAGAAATAAAACCAATTCCCAGCAATCTGGGAGTTTATTCGGATCCAAATTGAGTTGGAGGAGAATCAGAACTTCCGCGGATCGATCATTCCCGCGCACGGATGGGCGTTGTGGGAGCGGGATGCTCGGACACGGGCTGACTCTGCGGAAACCGGCGCCATTAGGGCTCTGTGCTGGATTACAGCAGAGAAAAACACGAAACAAGATGGAGGCATTCATCACTGTCTGTGCAGGGAGGCCTCATCAGCATGGCTGAAGAGGAGACACTGCTGCCCACAACTCCCACAGCCCCCACAACCCACAACCCCCAACCCACAACCCCCACAACCCCCACAACCCCCACAACTCCCACAACCCCCACAACCCCCACAACTCCCACAACCCCCACAACCCCACACCCCACAACCCCCAACCCCCAACCCCCACAACCCCCACACTCCCACAACCCCCACACTCCCACAACCCCCACAACCCCACAACCCCATAACCCCCAACCCCCACACTCCCACAACCCCATAACCCCCAACCCCCACACTCCCCACAACCCCTACAACCCCCACAACCCCCAACCCCACAACCCCCAACCCCCACAACCCCACAACCCCACACCCCCAACCCCCACAATCCCCTACCCCCACAACCCCCACAACCCCCACACCCCCAACCCCCAAAACCCCACAACCCCCACAACCCACAACCCCCAACCCCCACAACCCTCAAATGCAACAAATTCCCAACTCTGACTGAATGCGCCAGACTGACCTTGTTTTTCCCTTTTGAAGGTTTTATTTTGTGTGTGTATCTCTTTATTTAAGGCGTCTTTTGTCCAGGTAGCGTTAGCACCATTTACCGTGCGGCCGTGGGCCTGGGGCCAGAGCTGGGGCGGGTTGACAGTAACCGCAGTCAGTCAGCGGAGGATCGTTTAAACAACATCACGGGCTCCGCACGCCCGCCGTCTGCTGTTTTACACCCCCAAGATCCGCTACATTAAACCCGCTTCCCTCCGCACACGCTCCCCACACCGGCCAAGGTTTAAAGAAAAAAACAAAAGAAGAAGAAAGAATTGATTAACAATTCCAAGGGGAAGCAGTTAAACACAGAGACGTGATGAATTGGCTGATATTTTAGGTTGCAGGAGCCGGGCCTGTACGGAGGTTTAGATTCCAGGCACGGTGTCTGCGCCCGTATCCGTTACTCTGGGCGACCGCGTAAACACACAGACTGCGCTGTGGAGCGCAAACACACAGACTGCGCTGTGGAGCGCAAACACACAGACTGCACTGCAGACTGGAGCGTAAACACACAGACTGCACTGCAGACTGCGGAGCGTAAACACACAGACTGCACTGCAGACTGGAGCGTAAACACACAGACTGCACTGCAGACTGGAGCGTAAACACACAGACTGCACTGCAGACTGCGGAGCGTAAACACACAGACTGCGCTGCAGACTGCGGAGCGTAAACACACAGACTGCGCTGCGGAGCGTAAACACACAGACTGCGGAGCGTAAACACACAGACTGCGCTGCAGAGCGTAAACACACAGACTGCGGAGCGTAAACACACAGACTGCGCTGCAGACTGCAGAGCGCAAACACACAGACTGCGCTGCAGACTGCGGAGCGTAAACACACAGACTGCGCTGCGGAGCGTAAACACACAGACTGCGGAGCGTAAACACACAGACTGTGGAGCGTAAACACACAGACTGCGCTGCGGAGCGTAAACACACAGACTGCGCTGCAGACTGCGGAGCGTAAACACATAGACTGCGCTGCGGAGCGTAAACACACAGACTGCGGAGCGTAAACACACAGACTGCGCTGCGGAGCGTAAACACACAGACTGCGCTGCAGACTGGAGCGTAAACACACAGACTGCACTGCGGAGCGTAAACACACAGACTGCGCTGCAGACTGGAGCGTAAACACACAGACTGCGCTGCAGACTGGAGTGTAAACACACAGACTGCCCTGCAGAGCGTAAACACACAGAACACACAGGGTTATGTAGGTTACAGTCTGTGAGGGTTATGTAGGTTACAGTCTGTGTGGGTTATGTAGGTTACAGTCTGTGAGGGTTACGTGTTTTACAGTCTGTGAGGGTTATGTGTTTTACAGTCTGTGAGGGTTATGTGTTTTACAGTCTGTGAGGGTTATGTGTTTTACAGTCTGTGAGGGTTATGTAGGTTACAGTCTGTGAGGGTTATGTGTTTTACAGTCTGTGAGGGTTATGTGTTTTACAGTCTGTGAGGGTTATGTGTTTTACAGTCTGAGGGTTATGTAGGTTACAGTCTGTGAGGGTTATGTGTTTTACAGTCTGTGAGGGTTATGTAGGTTACAGTCTGTGAGGGTTATGTGTTTTACAGTCTGTGAGGGTTATGTAGGTTACAGTCTGTGAGGGTTATGTGTTTTACAGTCTGTGAGGGTTATGTGTTTTACAGTCTGTGAGGGTTATGTGTTTTACAGTCTGTGAGGGTTATGGAGGTTACAGTCTGTGAGGGTTATGGAGGTTACAGTCTGTGAGGGTTATGTGTTTTACAGTCTGTGAGGGTTATGTGTTTTACAGTCTGTGAGGGTTCTGTGTTTTACAGTCTGTGAGGGTTCTGTGTTTTACAGTCTGTGAGGGTTATGTAGTTTACAGACTGTGAGGGTTATGTGTTTTACAGTCGGCGACATCATTCTGCATATCCCCATGAGAGCCAGTGGAAAGAGCTGAAGTGTTTTTGACAATGCATAATAAGTGTATTTTATGACAAAAACATGTCGTGGTGAACATATTTTCCAAAATATAATGTATCTATACTTCCGTTGTAGTATAGGTTTCAGCATAGCCGAATGTGTGGTTCTTGATTAAGACCAGAGACTCGTGTCTCCTGGAGGGGACAGACATTAATCGCATGGTCTTTAGAGGATAAAGTGTGATTCCAGGCAGTCTACTAAACTGATCCTCTGGCTTAACACAAGATGAGTTTGTGAGAAATCACCTCCGATTCAAAAGAATCCTGAAAAGACGGTGATTTGCATCGACTCATTTTCCTTAAAAGCAGGTGCTCGTTTTTTTTTCTTCACAGAAAGTTTGCAGAGTTATTTTTGGTTTTTGCTGATCACACAAAACGCTTTGTGTAGTAGGGAAAAGAAATCCCTTGCATGCAGAGTAAGACGGGGTTGAGGACAGATGCTGGTTGTGTTCAGGCCTGTGTGACACTCCGGAAGCTTCCACACATGGAGGGAGTGTGAGACAGAGAAATACAGATGGCTGACCAGTGCTGAGCCTACATGTTCTGCCCTGCTGTCTATCTCTCTGCTCACACACACACACACACATACACACACTCACACCCACACACACACACACACACACACACACACACTCACACACACACACTCACACACACACACTCACACACACACACACACACACACACACACACACATACACACACACACACACACACGCACATACACACACACTCACGCACGCACGCATGCACACGCACGCAGGCACACACACACACACACGCACATACACACACACTCACACACTCACACGCACGCACACACGCATGCACACGCACGCAGGCACACACACACACACACACACACACACAAACAAACCCAACACTGTTTGAGGCAGCTGTGTGTGAGGACGCGCCGTGTGAGTGAAGGAATGAGCCACACCAGGAGATGAGAGATGAGGAACTGACAGTCAGCTCGTTATTAACCACACTGACCCTGACATGTCATCACCACTGACTGGGGTTGTGGTCCGGTCTGGTCGGGCTGGGGAAGAGAGGAGAGAGACTGAGAGGAGGAGAGGGACATTTAATTTCCGCATTGAGCCTGATTAATTACTCCCTTTACCATGTGCTAAACCTTTTAGCACACCCGCAACCAATAACGTGCCCAGTGATTGGCCACTGTGTTTGTGTTGCACCAATGGTCGGTTGTGTTGTTAGTTTTGTGTGTGCTGAAAGGTTTCGCTCATGGCTAAATGTCGTAGTGAATCGGGGCCTTGTTTTTCTGCGTGGCTCAGTGCAAGAGGAGCACTGTAAAGAAGGACTGTGCGTATGATGGAAAAAACGGTACTGGCTCGCTAAAAAAGTGATTTAAAGTGTGAAAAAACTGTGAATGTGTTGTGTTTGTGCTTGTGTGTGTGTGTCACAGAAAGAGAGAGAGAGTGAGTGTGTGTGGGTTGGGCGCAGGGTTGTGGCTGTGTGCATGAGCATGTTGTATTAACCTCTAGAAGAAGCACAAATTGACTGAGCAAACAGACCTTCTCAGGCACAAGTCCTGCTATTCATGTCTTATGGGTCTGTGCAGAGACTCTGAGAGGCATTTTATACAGCTCTGACTCTGTACAGAGACTCTGAGAGGGCATTTCATACAGCTCTGAGACTCTGAGAGGGGCCAGTCTCAGCTGTAGGCCGTAGGCTCCCTCTCACGGCTGGGTGATACACCCTGGTATCACTGCGCACAGCTCTGATATGAAGCAGTTAGAGAAGCAGCCTCATGTCCGAGTGTTGCTTTGTTCCAGAAACCACTTCCCCAAAAACAGAGGATTACGTTATGAGTGTTCCCTACACCACAGACTCGATGCTCTGCCATACCGTGCGCTGTGCGAGCTGACCAGTTATGGGACGTGCGTTTTCTTAACAGCTCCATTGGCTGTGTGGGTCACATGGTCATCTCATGGCCAGAAGGTCCTGGGTTCGAGTCCCGGCCAGGGCCTCTCTGTGTGGAGTGTGCATGTTCTCCCCGTGTCTGTGTGGAGTCTGCATGTTCTCCCTGTGTCTGTGTGGAGTTTACATGTTCTCCCCGTGTCTGTGTGGAGTTAGTGTGTCCTCCCCGTGTCTGTGTGGAGTGTGCATGTTCTCCCTGTAGAAATGAAGGCTAATAAAAAAATTACAATAAAAATCACAAGTCCAGTCCAGTCCAGTCCAGTCCAGTCCAGTCCAGTCCAGTCCAGTCCAGTCCAGTCCAGTCCAGTCCAGTCCAGTCCAGTCCAGTCCAGTCCAGTCCAGTCCAGTCCAGTTTCTCACCTCAGTGAGGGTTTCCACAGCGGCTCCTACCCCGAGCACGGAGCTGTGCCGGTTTAGAAGTCTTTCACACGCCTCAGCAATGCTGACGTAAACCTTCCATAATTCATCTCAAACACACACAGACACACCAACTCAAACATGCTCACTCTTACTCTCTCACACACACAAATACGCATGCACACACATGCACACGCACACGCACACACACACACGCACTCTTACTCTCTCACACACCACAAGCAGCTCTGCTGTGGAGGGGCTCTTCTCCGGCGCTCCAGCAGGTCTCTCTGCAGAAGGTGCCGCTCTGTGTGAAGGTGAGGCTCTTAAATGTCTCGTTAGCTGAGAGCCGAACCCCGGGGGGTGGCATTGTGTTTCTGCGAGACGGCTAGTTAAGCACACACCCCGAACGCCGGTCTTTCTCCGTTTCAGTTTAAAAACACAATTACCTTTGTGTTCCCTTCTTAAAGTCTCCTCTTGCTCTCTCGTTCTTCAAAGGACCTGGGCCTCATTAGTGCCTCTGTAGTTTTTGCTCTGATGCACAAAACGCTGGTGTGTTCTGCTGTTTTCTTTGGTTTTTATGGTTATGAATGTTGCTGAAGTGGTTGGAGGTGGTGGAGTGTGTTGCACTGTTATCTCACAGCAAGAAGGACCTCTTTTTGAGTCCCGGCCTGGGCCTTTCTGTATGGAGTTTGTAAACTGTGTGTGTGTGTGTGTGTGTGTGTGTGTGTGTGTGAATGGTGTGTGTGAGTGTGTGAGTGTGTGAGTGTGTGAGTGTGTGAGTGTGTGAGTGTGCGAGTGTGCGAGTGTGCGAGTGTGCGAGTGTGCGAGTGAGAGAGTGTGTGAGAGAGTGTGTGAGAGAGTGTGTGAGAGAGTGTGTGAGAGAGTGTGTGAGAGTGTGTGTGAGTGAGTGGTGTGTGTGTCAGTGTGTGTGTGTGTGTGAGTGTGTCAGTGAACAGAGTGTGTGAGTGTGTGAGTGTGTGAGTGTGTGAGTGTGTGAGTGTGTGAGTGTGTGAGTGTGTGAGTAAATGGTGTGTGAGAGAGAGTGTGTGTGTGAGTGAGTGTGTGAGTGAGTGTGTGAGTGTGTGAGTGAGTGAGTGAGTGAGTGAGTGAGTGAGTGAGTGAGTGTGTGAGTGAGTGAGTGAGTGAGTGAGTGTGTGAGTGTGAGTGTGAGTGAGTGAGTGAGTGAGTGAGTGAGTGAGTGAGTGTGTGAGTGAGTGTGTGAGTGTGTGAGAGTGTGTGAGTGTGTGAGTGTGTGAGTGTGTGAGTGTGTGAGTGAGTGAGTGAGTGAGTGAGTGAGTGAGTGAGTGAGTGAGTGAGTGAGTGAGTGAGTGAGTGTGAGTGTGCGCCCTGTGATGGATTGGCATCCTGTCCAGGGTGTATTCCTCTCTCTCACCTGGTGCATGCTGGGATGGGCTCCAGCCTCCTTTCGACCCTGACCAGGAATAAGTGGGTTAGATAATGGATGGGTGGATGGTTGTTGTTATTATATCCAGACCGTGGTGTCATGGTGTTCTTTTAATGATCATCCATAATGGATAAACTACAGGAAGGCACTGCAAAAAAAACAAAAAAAACCCAACAACAACAAAATAAAAACTTCTGAGTTGTTTTGCAATTTGGAAACATTAGACCGCCAGATTGTACCGCTACAGATGACAACATTTGATATGACTTTGCATCATGTCTAAATAAATAAAAAATGGCAGTAATGAGCCAGGATAGGCTTCTCAGTCTAAGCCCATTAAGGTGGTGGCATCAGCGCGCTGGTGTGCTGCCAGATCGGATAGATTTCTCCCCCGGAGCTCCACAACGACAATAAGAGCCAATATCATCTTCCCCCGTGTTCATGTAGCTTCTCCCTGATCCAAGGTCTTCACACTGCTATGTTTTTTAATATATGAGTAGCATTTTTTGTTTTTTTTACAAAGTGAATTATTTTTTCCCGAGTCACGGTTGGTGACTTGTGGATCTAATTAACCGTTGGGCCTGTGGTTTATGTACTCAGTGTTTCTGAGTTCATTCTGTGGTTGTACGTTTTGATCGTGTTCAGTCGAGGAGCTCACACGAGCGAGCTCCGCTCTTCTCAGACCGGCGTTGCTCGTTAGTGGTTTAATGAAATGCCTGTGACAGTTACAGGCGCTGGGCTCTCTGTCTGCCTGTGACAGTTACAGGCGCTGGGCTCTCTGTCTGCCTGTGACGGTTACAGGCGCTCGGTCTGAATATCTCCAGACAGCGCGGCTTCCTGTCGCTGGAGGCGAGGCGTCGTTTCAACTCTCACTTCTCTACTGTTAGCCCAATAGCGCTATCAGTAATGCTGCTCTGAAGTCATTAGACACCTGATGGAGAGAGGAGAGGAGAGGAGAGGGGGAGAGAGGAGAGGAGAGGAGGAGAGGGAGAGGGGGAGAGGGAGAGGGGGAGAGGGGGAGAGGGAGAGGGGGAGAGGGGGAGAGGAGAGGGGGAGGGGGAGAGGGAGAGGAGAGGAGAGAGGAGAAGAAAAGAGGTTGTGATGAGGATTCTTGAGTGAAAGTCCGGTCTCCTCATACGGGGGCCTAGGGACTATTACCACCCCCACACTCAACAAGCACATGGGCAGGGAAGGACATGTGGGAGCAGGGGTAGATGGGAACTGGAGTAAGTGGGAGCAGGGATACATGGGAACTGGAGTCAGTGGGAGCAGGGATACATGGGAACTGGAGTCAGTGAGAGCAGGGATACATGGGAACTGGAGTCAGTGGGAGCAGGGATACATGGGAACTAGAGTCAGTGGGAGCAGGGATACATGGGAACTGGAGTCAGTCTTATCTTCTGTCTGTGTACTTCAAAGTGTCTGTCCTAAATGTGTCAGTTTTGGTGGATTTGGCGACACCTGTGGTGACTGGTGATCCCAACAGTCCATTCCAAAAGAAGCGATGAAGAGGAGCACACTGAGTGCTTATTCCAGAACCAAGCTGCCACATGTTTTGGAGTGAAAAATAACGGACCCTAGTGGAACCACTAGTGGAAAACAGCGGATAGATCCATTTAAAAATGCAAACACATTGAATCCATATTGCTACAAAATGCCATCGTAAGAAGGTATCACAAGGATTTTCACTTTTTTTGGAGATAATATGGTGTCTCCAAAAAACATGAACTGTGCACATATTTTCAGAAATAGTGTTTTTTTATTTGTATTGAATGCCCCTACAGGGGGAAACAATTCATTGATGAGTCTGAGGGGGATAGTGGCCACTTAAATAAATATGTGGTCAAACTGGGGGAAAATGGTAATATCTTTCAAATGCTAGTGTGACATTTATTGTGACACCTATTAAAATATGCTATTTACTGCGGAATTGAACATTTCAGTGCTATTGCTTTCTTGAAAGGGCAGTGTTAATAATTTAAATATGCCATATTCTCCAATCATGTTTTTCTCCACGTTGTGACTCATTCTCGGAGAACGGGGGACTAGGTATCACGGGAGGTGGAAGGTTCTGGAAAAAAGAGAGTAATAAAAAAAAGAGTTATTCTTAACTTGAGCTGAGAATGAAAATGAAGAACTCTTTTGATAAAAATAAAAAATGATCGTTTCTGAAGGCTCCGACTCTCAGACACTATATGTGACACGTGCGCGTTGAGAAACAGACCTGCTCAGGGAGGGGGAATATCCAGGCCTGCTCAGGGAGGGGGTGGGGGTGAGGCCTGCTCATGGAGGGGATGGGGATGGGGGTGAGGCCTGCTGGTGATGGGGATGGAGGTGAGGTGAGGTGAGGTGAGGTGAGCTGTGTGACTCATTTTAATATTTGCCAATGGGGAAACTCCGTTTCACTCACCAAGCAAAAAGTAAACTCAAAACAAGCTGATATAATAAGGAAACAAGATTTGAAGTTTCATTATAAGACTGCGACAGTTGTAACACTGAGGGCGGGGAGGGGACCTGCTCCCATGAATCAGCGGGAAAGAGACCCCCCCCCTCCCCCCCCCGGCAGAACTACGGGAAATACGAGCCTCCACTCACGTCACCGGTGCTGCGGGACGGAGATCGATTCACAAGGGCAGAGTGATGGGCTCCACAGTCCCAGGAGAGAGAGGGAGGGAGGGAGAGAGAGAGGGAGAGAGAGAGAGAGAGAAGGAGAGGGAAAGGGAGAAGGAAAGAGAGAGAGAGAACGAGAGCGGAAGGGAGGGAAAGGGAGGGAGAGGGAGAGGGAAAGACGCTGGGCTGAGCGTGGGCAGTAGCAGCCATTTTGTTTAGCTGGGAAATGGGGAAATGAGAAACATGACTGTTAGATCTAAGCTACTGTACATGTGAAACTCTTGAGCCGTAATGGCTGCCAGGAGCCTTGTGAAGGATGGAGCCTGGTGTGCCCCTGGTATTAATGTGGGGAACATGACGCTGGGTGTCAGCTGCTGTCCGTGTGAAACCGCAGAGCCGTAATGGCCGCCAGGAGCCTTGTGAAGGATGGAGCCTGGTGGGCCCCTGGTATTAATGTGGGAAACATGACGCTGGGTGTCAGCTACTGTCCGTGTGAAACCGCGGAGCCGTAATGGCCGCCTTGCGAAAGGGCAGCGGCATTCCCCCTCTGTTTGACAGACGAATCTCTTCCCCTTTTCTGCGGTCGGTTTGTGGTTTGTCTCCTGCTCCCTCCTTTCGTTGGGTGTTGTGTGAAGAGTGGCAGTCTTTGGTCTTATTCATGTGGGCAAGAGCAGAGAGGATCTTCAGAGGGAAACTCTCTCCAATTTTACATTACAACTGTTTTTACTGTTGCTGTTTCAGTGCACTGTGCCATGTAACCATAACCCCCCACAAAGAATACATTAAAAAAACAACAACATATAATTACAATTTTTAAAAAACTGAGAATGACAAAATCCAAATGAAACATGTGAGTGATTGAATTTTCGTTTGAACTTTACATCCACAGTAATTCCTCTGATGGGAAGCACAGTGCAGGGCTACAGATCGTTGGCACAAAGCATCCTCTTGAGAAATCTAGACCGTGCTCATGTTTCACACACGAGGATGCCGTTTCCATCTCCCACAATCCGCTTCCTTATCCATCTCCATGCCTCATACCTGTAATGTATGTACTTTAATTCGCAGCATAAAAAAACCTGGCTGTCTCTGCTAACGTGCAGTGATGTGAGAGCCGTTATCTGGTCCGTGCATGAGTGGAATGGGCAGCGTAGCGGCCGAATCGCTCCTGGAGATGTTTATGGAGCCGTATTCATCTCCACGTTCATATCCGTGACTGTTGGTCGTGACGGGCTGGCATTAGGAGGATTCTGTGGAGTGGTGGTAATGACTCATCTCTGCCGTTGCCTCTTGAGCGAGACTGATTGCCCCTCTCCCATCAGAGCTAAGATACTGCTCCTCACCTCACCCAAAGCTCATAACCACTCCGCTCGTAAACGTACGGCTAAAAATACCGTTTCATATGCGCAATAATCTCTCTCTCGCTGTCTCTCTCTCCCGACCTGGGCGTTCGTGTGCGATAGGAAACAGAGCCGTCATGGCTGTGCTTTGAGGTGCAGTGGACCTGTGTCTGTGTCTGTGAGAGTTATGGACAGGAGGTGTGGTTTAAAGTCTTTCTACAGGGGCCTGCTACCCTCTGGTCTAGGTGTGGAGGGGAAGCCAGGGTTAGACTTCTTGAGAATTTGAGAGTTTATGTTTTTGTTTGGCGTATTGTCTGATGGACTCCTGGAGAGTTTGAGGCAGACGGTGGTTGTGATTGGCCCAGGGTCATGTGACTTCCCTCATCTGGGATAGGGCAGCCTGTAGCCTTCTGCCGAAGGTGATTGGCTGGGACTCAAGCCCCAGTGTAGCCACAGTGAGATCAGTGCAGCTGTTGGGCCCTTGAGCGAGGCCCTTAACCCCACGTTGCTCCAGGGAGGATGGGACGCTGCTTAGTTTAATCAACTGTAAATCGCTTTGTATAAAAGCATCAGCTAAATAACTGTAGTGTATTGTAATGCAACATTCTAACCTGGAAGGTCTCAGCTACCATTATTGACACAGAATGAAGACACTTCCTCAATATTGCTGATATCTGCATAAGTATACAGATAAATATTGTGCACTTGGTGAATAATAAACATGAATAATGTTTTCATAAAAACAAAATGTAATTTATGAAAGCTCAGGGCACTCTAAATCTGTGTGTGTGCGTGTGCGTGTGCGTGAGCGTGTGAGAGTGCGTGTGCGAGTGCGAGGCGTTTTGGCTGGAGCCCTGTTTTAACAGCAGGCCATAGCTCCACACAGACACAGGGAGAACATACAAACTCCACACAGACACGGGGAGAACATGCAAACTCCACACAGACACGGGGAGAACACGCACACTCCACACAGACACGGGGAGAACATGTAAACTCCACACAGACACGGGGAGAACATGCAAACTCCACACAGACACGGGGAGAACATGCACACTCCACACAGACACGGGGAGAACATGCACACTCCACACAGACACGGGGAGAACATGCACACTCCACACAGACACGGGGAGAACATGCACACTCCACACAGACACAGGGAGAACATGCACACTCCACACAGACACAGGGAGAACACGTAAACTCCACTCCAGGATTTGTCTCAGTCAGCATTACTGATGTGACCCTGATAATGACTTCAGTTCCTGTTGCTCAACAGATTGTTCCTGAAATGAAGTGATTGACAGGCCTGTTCTCCGGCATTAGCACCAGGGGAAGCAGAGTCTGTTACCCACAGCTGCTCTGGCTGATGTTATGTTCATTTATCAGACCATTAGAGGGTCTCACAGTGTAGGAGAACATATACACTTGTGTTTTATCAGCAGGCTAACCAGAGACGAGCATGTGTAATACCATTAATACAGTCATTCAGGTTATCTGTGCCAACCCATAACTATGAATTTATGCTGCACGCATACAGTAGCATCAATAATACTATATTTGTCGTTGCCAATTTGCCATGTTGTGAGATCTATTCTGGGTCTGATTTATTGGAGCTCTTCCCCCCCAAAGCACACTGATAACTGCAGCAACCCATTATGCTGAATAGGTCAGATCATCACTCTGTCACTTCAGCTGGCATTTAGTATTTATGAATTATGATTGAAAATACGTTTTCCCACGTCCATCTGTCATGCTGCCATAGTGTACCTCACGCGTCAGACCCAGCTACTGAGACGTCTGACACGCGTCTGAAACAACCACAGCCTGCTCAGAACGTGCCAAACTAAACATCTACTAAACATACTGCTGACTTATTAGTAGCATGCAATGTTTTCCTGATGAAAATGACATGGGGATATGTTGTGCAGTCTGCAGCGTGTTTAGTAGACACGGTAGTTTTGGGCACACCCACAATCAACCATCTATGTGACTTTCTTCTGTTTAGTGTCATCATCATGTGTGCCATAGTATGTGTGCGATAGTACACAAGTACGCGTTTTAGTAAGCAAGTATGCACTTTGGACATAGCCTGGTGATGATTGGTTTCAAGATTGAAAGTTTTATTGTCCATTAATGCAGACACTAGCAGATATTCGTCTTTGGCAGAGCACACAGCTTGCATAAAAAGACAACACCCAAGGAGTACAAATGAAATCGGTTTAAGAAGCTAGCAGTTAAGAAACAGATGTTAAGTATAAAGCGCTGTGTTCTTGATCAGAGTGTGCGAGTGTGCGTGTGTGTGTGCGTGTGAGAGTGATTTTACACCATCTGATAATGCGGCAATCAGCTCAGTAAGTCCACAGGTTGTTACTGAAAGGACAGGACTCCCGTAGAGGGGGGCTGATGGGAAGTTGTTGAGGAGCCTGGCTGTGATTAAGTTGTCCCGCAGGCCGTGTGATTTTGTCATCCAGATGTAAGAACTGGACACTGCTTCTGTTTCCCAGCTCCATGTACACTGGGTCCCTAAATGTGAAGGAATCTCTGGGATTGAACAGAAATCTGAGCTTCTGTGCGGCTCAGAAACAGAACGGGCCCTGGAGAGCAGTTCAAGACTAATAGTGAAGTCATTTCATTTTACAATGTAAAAGTACAAAATAATTTGATTTCACCAGGGTAAAGTTGTAATTTTACTTTGACTACAATGGGGGGGGGAATTAGCCTTTTGGCAGCAGAGGCTTAATAAACTGCAGTGCCTCTCGTAACCACCGGAGTTTGTGAGCTTCTGGGGGAATTAATTTTGGGTCTCGTCCTAAAATGGCCGCCTCGTGGTGCCTGCCAGCGGCGCGGTGGGCCCTGGGAGACGTGCTGTCCTGAGGAGAGACGTGTTTCTCCTGCCCTTGTCCCGCCGCTGACACGGGCGCGTGTTTACGGGCTGTTTATGGTGCCGCGGTGCGCTGAGACTGTGGTTCTGCTCCGGGGCGAGGAGCGCAGAACCAGCTCCGCTTCCTGCTGCGCTGGGCTGAACT
>NC_083771.1:48715661-48723161 GCF_963514075.1 Conger conger | reverse complement strand
TAATGCACGTTTGTGTTTAATGCGATTATCTCCGGGGCTGTCCAGTGCTGTCCAGTGCTGTCCTGTGCTGTCCTGTGCTGTCCTGTGCTGTCCAGTGCTGTCCAGTGCTGTCCTGTGCTGTCCTGTGCTGTCCAGTGCTGTCCTGTGCTGTCCTGTGCTGTCCTGTGCTGTCCAGTGCTGTCCTGTGCTGTCCTGTGCTGTCCAGTGCTGTCCTGTGCTGTCCAGTGCTGTCCAGTGCTGTCCAGTGCTGTCCAGTGCTGTCCAGTGCTGTCCTGTGCTGTCCTGTGCTGTCCAGTGCTGTCCTGTGCTGTCCTGTGCTGTCCTGTGCTGTCCAGTGCTGTCCAGTGCTGTCCAGTGCTGTCCTGTGCTGTCCAGTGCTGTCCAGTGCTGTCCTGTGCTGTCCAGTGCTGTCCTGTGCTGTCCTGTGCTGTCCTGTGCTGTCCTGTGCGGTCCTGTGCGGTCCTGTGCTGTCCAGTGCTGTCCAGTGCTGTCCAGTGCTGTCCTGTGCTGTCCTGTGCTGTCCAGTGCTGTCCAGGGCTAAAACTCTTCAGATGTGAAGCATCCTTCACTCAGCAGGGAGCCCCCATGAGCCAGACAGCTCTGGATAATGTCTCTGTGCGTTGTGCAGTTTACCGTGATGAGAAAAGACATTTGCTATCTGAGTAAAAATTGTAAAAGTTTCTATAATGCTCCCGGCATCACTCATTCGGTATGTTAATTGGTGCTGCAGCATTCTGGTCCTGTATTAGTAAACCGAAGCAATGTCATTTCTAGTGAGGTTTCAGAAGGTTGTACAATTGCGATCGTGGATCAAAATGTATTTTTTTATGAAATCTTGTGCCCTAACACTGATATCACTGCACTAACACTGCACTGCTCCAGGGGAGGATTGGTCCCTGCTTAGTCTAATCAACTGTACGTCGCTCTGGATAAGAGCGTCTGCCAAATGCCAATAATGTAATGTAATGTAATCGGATTAGGTAGGGTACAACTGTCTACCAAATTGGGGAAAAAAAGGAAAAAAACGGAAAAAAAAACTAAACTTCCGGTCAGCCTGTGAGACTGCGGCTTACATTTCCCATCTGGAGTTTCAGTCAACCATGACAGCATTAAAACACACCAGCTAACAGAGCATGCACAGTTATCTTATCATGAGGTGAACGACAAATAATTATAGTATGATGCATTAATAGGTTTATGAATCGGTTCATCAGCATGGGGACTGTGGGGGAGAATTTGCAGCATTTGGCTGGAGTGTAATTCTAGCACAGTCTGTCTGTTTATCTGTATCTGGCCCATGTCAGCGCATGTGTGTGTATGTCAGCACCTGTGTGTGTGTATGTGTCAGCACCTGTGTCTGTGTGTCAGCACCTGTGTGTGTGTGTGTGTCAGCACCTGTGTGTGTGTGTGTGTCAGCACCTGTGTCTGTGTGTCAGCACCTGTGTGTGTGTATGTGTCAGCACCTGTGTCTGTGTGTCAGCACCTGTGTGTGTGTGTGTGTGTGTGTGTCAGCACCTGTATGTTTGCCTGGTCTGTGTGTGTCTGGCCTGTGTGCATGTCACAGTGTGGGCGTATGTGTGTGTGCCTGAGCATGTGTATGCATGGTTGACTGGTCTGTCTGTGTGTTTATGTCTGTCTAGTCTGTGTGGGTTTGTGTGTTTATGTCTGTGTGGCCTGTGTGTATGTCAGCACGTGTGTGTATGCTTGTGTGTGTGTGTATATGTTGTTGTGGGTCTGTGTGTTTGTGTGTGTGTGTGTGTGTTTAGGCGTGTTTGTGTGTGGTCTGTGTGTGTTTGTGTGTTTGTGTGTGGTCTGTGTGTATATCAGCACGCTTCCTAAACCCTGTCATCCTGTGCTGAGACTATGTGGGAGGTAGAGCATGGATGATTCATTATATCCGTTATGACTCCATACTGTGGTCCAACAGGGCGAATCTCTGTGTCTGACAGTGCCATAAAGGATCCCCCAGTGTGTGTGTGTGAGAGAGAGAGAGAGAGAGAGAGAGAGAGAGAGAGAGAGAGAGAGAGTGAGAGTGAGAGTGAGAGTGAGAGTGAGAGTGAGAGTGAGAGTGAGAGTGAGAGTGAGAGACTGTATGTGTGAGTGTGTGAGTGAGTGTGTGAGTGTGTGAGTGTGTGAGTGTGTGTGAGTGTGTGTGAGTGTGTGTGAGTGTGTGTGAGTGAGTGAGTGAGTGTAATGATGAAACAGCCAGTCTGCCCCCTCCCTGTGTGACAGGATTCAGGTGTGATGTGAGATTTACTGCAGCCGCTGAATACTTCTGCTCTCTCAGTATGAATGAGGATCTAATGGGACTGGAAGTGCCCTGTCACAATCGCACCAGAACATCAATCGATCATATCTGTGAAAGGAGAGGGGCTTTCTGACTGCCTCGCAGGATGGTTATCTCATACCCGCCCATATCCACAGAGAGCCTGCTTTCGCTGATAAAACCATAACGGGCCTTCAGAAATAGATACCAGTTTTACGACCCTGTTTCGCTCGTGAACGGACTGACTGGTTTTTAGGCCCCGTACTCCTGTTCCATGTTCCTGTGTTTTATTTTAGGTCCTGAAAGGTGTCTGTGTGGCTTTAAGCACCAAAAACATCTCTATCCAGTTTCACATGTTCATTCACACTCTCAGGAGCTGTACCCAGAGCAGGCTGTTTCAGTGACTGTGTCTTTAAGGCTCATTGATATCAGTGAAGCTCTGTTCTGATTGGCTGGCTGGCTCCAACAGGCTGAACGCTGTCAGTGGTTTGGCGGCCTCTGGTTACAGTACATCTCCGGTTCCTTCCACCATACGAGCATCAAATATTAACAACCAGGCCGATCTGTGTATCGATTTCTCACCGCGGCTGTAAGCGAGGCGGTAACAAGGCTTCTGTGTGCGATGAGGCGTGCGTGTGTGCGTGTGTGCGTGTGTGCGTGTGTGCGTGTGTGCGTGTGTGCGAGTGTGCGAGTGTGCGAGTGAGTGTGTGTGTGTGTGTGTGTGTGTGCGATGAGGCCCGCGTGTGTGTGTGTGTGCGTGCGTGCGTGCGTGCGTGCGTGCGTGTGTGTGTGTGCACCCTACGCCTCCTCGTGTGCGTGAGTCCACTGCGGTGTGGAGCGAAGATCAAAACCAGAAATGGGACTTTGCTGCTTCTGTAAAACCGTCCACCCTACGCCTCCCCAAACTGATGACGTGCCTTTCTTCATCAGGCACTCAAACACCGCCATCATCACCAAAACCATCATACCCCCTTAGCCAATCAGCCGCAGAGTCCTGTTCAGCCAATCAGCCACAGCCGAGAGAGGCCCTGCGGAACTGCAGAGCTCTGGGGGGTCAGAAGACCCAATTACCACGGCAACCAGTGTGTGTGGTGTGTGTGGTGTGTGTTGGGTGTGGTGTGTGTGCGAGTGAGTGAGAGAGGTGTATTGTGTGTGATTTTATACCATCTGATAATGTACTACCACAAGGTTCGCCACATTAACGATTATTTTGACACTGCAACTGGCTTTTTGGCTTTTAGCCAAGATTTAAAAAAACATGTATAAACCGCTAACAGTTATGGAAATTGAGGATTTAAGACCAAAAGTTTAAAGAGGGCCTACATGTTTAAATGTAAGTGTGTGCAGACAGCTGTGCTGCTGCGCTGTGTTAGAGCAAAGCTGTGTTAGAGCAAAGCTGTGTTAGAACAGAGCTGTGTTAGAACAGAGCTGTGTTAGAACAGAGCTGTGTTAGAGCTGTGTTAGAGCAGAGCTGTGTTAGAGCTGTGTTAGGATGTGTTAGAGCAGAGCTGTGTTAGGCTGTGTTAGAGCAGAGCTGTGTTAGAGCTGTGTTAGAGCTGTGTTAGTGTTAGAGCTGTGTTAGGCTGTGTTAGAGCAGAGCTGTGTTAGAGCTGTGTTAGAGCAAAGCTGTGTTAGAGCAGAGCTGTGTTAGGCTATGTTAGAGCAGAGCTGTGTTAGAGCTGTGTTAGAGCAAAGCTGTGTTAGAGCAGAGCTGTGTTAGGCTATGTTAGAGCTGTGTTTGAGCAGAGCTGTGTTAGGCTATGTTAGAGCAGAGCTGTGTTAGAGCTGTGTTAGAGCAAAGCTGTGTTAGAGCAGAGCTGTGTTAGGCTATGTTAGAGCTGTGTTTGAGCAGAGCTGTGTTAGAGCTGTGTTATAGCAGAGCTTGTTAGGCTGTGTTAGAGCAGAGCTGTGTTAGGCTGTGTTAAAGCAGAGCTGTGTTAGAGCTGTGTTAGGATGTGTTAGGCTGTGTTAGAGCAGAGCTGTGTTAGAGCTGTGTTAGGCTGTGTTAGAGCAGAGCTGTGTTAGAGCTGTGTTAGGATGTGTTAGAGCAGAGCTGTGTTAGGCTGTGTTAGAGCAGAGCTGTGTTAGAGCTGTGTTAGAGCTGTGTTAGTGTTAGAGCTGTGTTAGGCTGTGTTAGAGCAGAGCTGTGTTAGAGCTGTGTTAGAGCAGAGCTGTGTTAGGCTGTGTTAGAGCTGTGTTAGAGCAGAGGCGTCTCCTTCAGGCTGTGTTAGGGCTGTGTTAAAGCTGTGTTAGAGCTGTGTTAGGCTGTGTTAAAGCTGTGTTAGAGCAGAGGCGTCTCCTCCAGGCTGTGTTAAAGCTGTGTTAGAGCAGAGCTGTGTTAGGCTGTGTTAGAGCAGAGCTGTGTTAGAGCTGTGTTAGAGCAGAGCTGTGTTAGAGCAGAGCTGTGTTAGAGCAGAGCTGTGTTAGGCTGTGTTAGAGCAGAGCTGTGTTAGGCTGTGTTGGAGCTGTGTTGGAGCAGAGGCGTCTCCTCCAGGCTGTGTTAGGCTGTGTTAGAGCTGTGTTGGAGCTGTGTTAGAGCAGAGGCGTCTCAGCCCGCGTCAGGCTCTATAAATAGTTCACCGGTCTGTCCCCGTCTCTGGCTCCTCGGCGGAGTGTAATTGGCATTCCGGTGCTGATCCGCGTGGCGGAGCTGAGCAGAGCGCTGTCACAGCCTGAGGGCCGGGATTACAGCTCCCACCGCGCCCTGTTCCTCACACCTCCACAGGTGAAGAGGTGGGCCGCGTTAATGACTGGAGACAGGGTGATACCTTACAGCTCTCAGACGGCAGATATGAGACCCTGAGCTGGGCCGTTCATATGAAGTGCACACATTACTCGTATACGTCGCTGAACATATTTGTTGTTTCAGGTCTATCGTCCGTTACAGCCTTCACTGCAGAAGGTCTGTATATTTGTCAAAGCATTTCAGTGTCTAAATTTGCTGCAATGCACATACCAGCTGTATTATGAATGTTAGGCCTTTCACGTAAGATCCTATTCAGGTAATGTCAAAGAACAAGGACAGTATTCTCATGTAAATCCAGTGCTTCATGACATTTTTCATATTTAAACTGGTAAACTTCCTGGCATTTTGCCAAATGTCTCTCGCCCTCTCTCCCCCCACCCCCCTCTCTCTCCCTTTCTCTCTCTCTCTCTCCCTCTCTCTCCCTTTCCCTCTCTCTCTCCCTCCCTCTCTCTCCCTCCCTCACTCTCCCTCACTCTCTCTCTCTCCCTCTATCAGCACCTGCATTGCAGACAGGAAATCTCCAATCAATTTGTTCAAAAAAAGAAAAAGATTGTTTTGACATTCACATTCAAGTTATACTTTCGACATTTCTCTGTCTTTCATTTTAAATGTGTTATCTAAGTTGACACATGACAGAATACAGTGATGTCTTGGAAGGCATTTCTGGTAATAACCCACACTGAGAGCAGATCCCCGGTGCCTGTGATTGGATTTGAACTATCATGTGACTCACTCTCACTATATTTCAGCTGTGGTGAAAGGAACCCAGGTTTGAGATGGAGGAAAAAAACTAACACTTTTTTGTGTCTGACCAAGAATGACTCATTGGCAGATCTCCACATTTTACTGCAGTGTATTTCTGAGGGTGGCAGTACCTTGTGGCAGTGGGTGTGAGTGACTTAGTGTGTGTGTTTCACAGGTTATTCATGTGAGTGACTTAGTGTGTGTGTCTCACAGGTTATTCATGTGAGTGACTTAGTGTGTGTGTTTCACAGGTTATTCATGTGAGTGACTTAGTGTGTGTGTCTCACAGGTTATTCATGTGAGTGGCTTAGTGTGTGTGTCTCACAGGTTATTCATGTGAGTGACTTAGTGTGTGTCTCACAGGTTATTCATGTGAGTGGCTTAGTGTGTGTGTCTCACAGGTTATTGATGTGAGTGGCTTAGTGTGTGTGTCTCACAGGTTGTTGATGCGAGTGGCTTAGCGTGCGTGTCTTGATGTGGACAGCAGGGTGAGTGGTATTGATGGTGGTGTTTTCCTGTGCCTGGGCAGAGTCCTGACGGGACGCCGTGTGACTGAGGCGTTTCCCTGTGATGGATAAAGGTCCTCCCACCTCTCAGAGAGTGTACAGGTCACGGATGACGGCAGCTTTCCAAGATGGCGGCCATTACACCGGCGAGCAGTGAGAGTTCTGTGGCAGACGTTTTCCCCGGCGGATCTCTCCGTGTGTCGTGCGTCGTCAGGATTCGCCCGTGACGTGTTTTTCCCACTTCGCCCCTGACTCATCAATGGCCATCGGCCCATGTTGTTTTATTGCCCATTGGCCCACGATACGCATGTCATGATTTGCCCATGAGGCGTGTTTGGCGATTTGCCCATGATGCGTGTTTGGTGTTTCGGCCATGATGCGTGTTTGGTGATTCACCCATGAGGCGTGTTTGGTGATTTGCCCATGAGGTGTGTTTGGCTATTCGCCCATGAGGCGTGTTTGGCGATTCGGCCATGAGGCGTGTTTGGCGATTCGGCCATGAGGCGTGTTTGGCGATTCGGCCATGAGGCGTGTTTGGCGATTCGGCCATGAGGTGTGTTTGGCGATTCGGCCATGAGGTGTGTTTGGCGATTCGGCCATGAGGTGTGTTGTCTATTCGGCCATGAGGCGTGTTTGGTGATTCGGCCATGAGGCGTGTTTGGCTATTCGGCCATGAGGCGTGTTTGGCGATTCACCCGTGATGCTAGCGTGTTCCTAAAGCTCCAGCAGTCGGGGCCGGCTGGAGGAACCTACAGGCAGACGGGGGGAGATTCATCTCATTGTTTATCCAGCCGCTAAACGCTAATTTCTTTTTTATTGAATCCTTGAAGCTTGTGCTAATGTGGCGCGTAAATCACAAAAAAGAGGGTGACATTCCCCTGATAAACACAACAATGAAAAAATAAGCACCAGTATCCCGCGGTCTTCCTTTAATTCAGTGAATCAACAAGTATCCCTCGTTTAGCATGTTTATTAGAGGTGTGGAGGTTTAAGGTAGAGGATGGCGACTGCTGGCTTATAACTATTATTGGGGACTTCCACTGATTAAGTACTTGTACCAAGAATCAAATTAGTTTAAGTCAGATATAGTATACCTAATAATATTGGGTGCAACCACTGTCCATATTTTAAGCAAATGCAATTGCAATTTTTTTGTGTGTAAGTAACGTGAAAAGAGCATCTCTCGTGTGTGTGTAACGTGCCCTCTCTCGTGTGTGTGTGTGTAACGTGCTTGTTCT
>NC_083771.1:48680661-48710661 GCF_963514075.1 Conger conger | reverse complement strand
AGAGTGTGTAGTTGTGTGTTAGGGAGTGTGTAGTTGTGTGTTAGGGAGTGTGTAGTGTTAGAGAGTGTGTAGTTGTGTGTTAGAGAGTGTGTAGTGTTAGAGAGTGTGTAGTTGTGTGTTAGGGAGTGTGTAGTGTTAGAGAGTGTGTAGTTGTGTGTTAGGGAGTGTGTAGTGTTAGAGAGTGTGTAGTTGTGTGTTAGAGAGTGTGTAGTGTTAGAGAGTGTGTAGTTGTGTGTTAGGGAGTGTGTAGTGGTAGAGAGTGTGTAGTTGTGTGTTAGGGAGTGTGTAGTGTTAGAGAGTGTGTGTAGTTGTGTGTTAGAGTGTGTGTAGTTGTGGGTTAGAGAGTGTGTAGTTGTGTGTTAGAGAGTGTGTAGTGTTAGAGAGTGTGTAGTTGTGTGTTAGGGAGTGTGTAGTGTTAGAGAGTGTGTAGTTGTGTGTTAGGGAGTGTGTAGTGTTAGAGAGTGTGTAGTTGTGTGTTAGGGAGTGTGTAGTGTTAGAGAGTGTGTAGTTGTGTGTTAGGGAGTGTGTAGTGTTAGAGAGTGTGTAGTTGTGTGTTAGAGAGTGTGTAGTGTTAGAGAGTGTGTAGTTGTGTGTTAGGGAGTGTGTAGTGTTAGAGAGTGTGTAGTTGTGTGTTAGGGAGTGTGTAGTGTTAGAGAGTGTGTAGTTGTGTGTTAGGGAGTGTGTAGTGTTAGAGAGTGTGTAGTTGTGTGTTAGAGAGTGTGTAGTGTTAGAGAGTGTGTAGTTGTGTGTTAGGGAGTGTGTAGTGTTAGAGAGTGTGTAGTTGTGTGTTAGGGAGTGTGTAGTGTTAGAGAGTGTGTAGTTGTGTGTTAGGGAGTGTGTAGTGTTAGAGAGTGTGTAGTTGTGTGTTAGGGAGTGTGTAGTGTTAGAGAGTGTGTAGTTGTGTGTTAGGGAGTGTGTAGTGTTAGAGAGTGTGTAGTTGTGTGTTAGGGAGTGTGTAGTGTTAGAGAGTGTGTAGTTGTGTGTTAGGGAGTGTGTAGTGTTAGAGAGTGTGTAGTTGTGTGTTAGAGAGTGTGTAGTGTTAGAGAGTGTGTAGTTGTGTGTTAGGGAGTGTGTAGTGTTAGAGAGTGTGTAGTTGTGTGTTAGGGAGTGTGTAGTGTTAGAGAGTGTGTAGTTGTGTGTTAGGGAGTGTGTAGTGTTAGAGAGTGTGTAGTTGTGTGTTAGGGAGTGTGTAGTGTTAGAGAGTGTGTAGTGTTAGAGAGTGTGTAGTGTTAGAGAGTGTGTAGTGTTAGAGAGTGTGTAGTGTTAGAGAGTGTGTAGTTGTGTGTTAGGGAGTGTGTAGTGTTAGAGAGTGTGTAGTGTTAGAGAGTGTGTAGTTGTGGGTTAGAGAGTGTGTAGTGTTAGAGAGTGTGTAGTTGTGTGTTAGGGAGTGTGTAGTTGTGTGTTAGAGAGTGTGTAGTTGTGGGTTAGAGAGTGTGTAGTTGTGGGTTAGAGAGTGTGTAGTTGTGGGTTAGAGAGTGTGTAGTTGTGTGTTAGAGAGTGTGTAGTTGTGTGTTAGAGAGTGTGTAGTGTTAGGGAGTGTGTAGTTGTGTGTTAGAGAGTGTGTAGTGTTAGAGAGTGTGTAGTGTTAGAGAGTGTGTAGTGTTAGAGAGTGTGTAGTTGTGTGTTAGGGAGTGTGTAGTGTTAGAGAGTGTGTAGTGTTAGAGAGTGTGTAGTTGTGGGTTAGAGAGTGTGTAGTGTTAGAGAGTGTGTAGTTGTGTGTTAGGGAGTGTGTAGTTGTGTGTTAGAGAGTGTGTAGTTGTGTGTTAGAGAGTGTGTAGTTGTGTGTTAGAGAGTGTGTAGTTGTGTGTTAGGGAGTGTGTAGTTGTGTTAGAGAGTGTGTAGTTGTGTGTTAGAGAGTGTGTAGTTGTGTGTTAGAGAGTGTGTAGTTGTGTGTTAGAGAGTGTGTAGTTGTGTGTTAGAGAGTGTGTAGTTGTGTGTTAGAGAGTGTGTAGTGTTAGAGAGTGTGTAGTTGTGTGTTAGGGAGTGTGTAGTGTTAGAGAGTGTGTAGTTGTGTGTTAGGGAGTGTGTAGTGTTAGAGAGTGTGTAGTTGTGTGTTAGGGAGTGTGTAGTGTTAGAGAGTGTGTAGTTGTGTGTTAGAGAGTGTGTAGTGTTAGAGAGTGTGTAGTTGTGTGTTAGGGAGTGTGTAGTGTTAGAGAGTGTGTAGTTGTGTGTTAGGGAGTGTGTAGTGTTAGAGAGTGTGTAGTTGTGTGTTAGGGAGTGTGTAGTGTTAGAGAGTGTGTAGTTGTGTGTTAGGGAGTGTGTAGTGTTAGAGAGTGTGTAGTTGTGTGTTAGAGAGTGTGTAGTGTTAGAGAGTGTGTAGTTGTGTGTTAGGGAGTGTGTAGTGTTAGAGAGTGTGTAGTTGTGTGTTAGGGAGTGTGTAGTGTTAGAGAGTGTGTAGTTGTGTGTTAGGGAGTGTGTAGTGTTAGAGAGTGTGTAGTTGTGTGTTAGGGAGTGTGTAGTGTTAGAGAGTGTGTAGTGTTAGAGAGTGTGTAGTGTTAGAGAGTGTGTAGTGTTAGAGAGTGTGTAGTGTTAGAGAGTGTGTAGTGTTAGAGAGTGTGTAGTTGTGTGTTAGGGAGTGTGTAGTGTTAGAGAGTGTGTAGTGTTAGAGAGTGTGTAGTTGTGGGTTAGAGAGTGTGTAGTGTTAGAGAGTGTGTAGTTGTGTGTTAGGGAGTGTGTAGTTGTGTGTTAGAGAGTGTGTAGTTGTGGGTTAGAGAGTGTGTAGTTGTGGGTTAGAGAGTGTGTAGTTGTGGGTTAGAGAGTGTGTAGTTGTGTGTTAGAGAGTGTGTAGTTGTGTGTTAGAGAGTGTGTAGTGTTAGGGAGTGTGTAGTTGTGTGTTAGAGTGTGTAGTGTTAGAGAGTGTGTAGTTGTGGGTTAGAGAGTGTGTAGTGTTAGAGAGTGTGTAGTGTTAGAGAGTGTGTAGTGTTAGAGAGTGTGTAGTTGTGTGTTAGGGAGTGTGTAGTGTTAGAGAGTGTGTAGTGTTAGAGAGTGTGTAGTTGTGGGTTAGAGAGTGTGTAGTGTTAGAGAGTGTGTAGTTGTGTGTTAGGGAGTGTGTAGTTGTGTGTTAGAGAGTGTGTAGTTGTGTGTTAGAGAGTGTGTAGTTGTGTGTTAGAGAGTATGTAGTTGTGTGTTAGGGAGTGTGTAGTTGTGTGTTAGAGAGTGTGTAGTTGTGTGTTAGAGAGTGTGTAGTTGTGTGTTAGGGAGTGTGTAGTTGTGTGTTAGAGAGTGTGTAGTTGTGTGTTAGAGAGTGTGTAGTTGTGTGTTAGAGAGTGTGTAGTTGTGTGTTAGAGAGTGTGTAGTTGTGTGTTAGAGAGTGTGTAGTTGTGTGTTAGAGAGTGTGTAGTTGTGTGTTAGAGAGTGTGTAGTTGTGTGTTAGAGAGTGTGTAGTTGTGTGTTAGGGAGTGTGTAGTTGTGTGTTAGGGAGTGTGTAGTGTTAGAGAGTGTGTAGTGTTAGAGAATGTGTAGTGTTAGAGAATGTGTAGTTGTGTGTAGTTGTGTGTAGCGCTGCTCTCAGACGCATCAGGACCCACATCTGGCACATCTGGGCAGCAGCCGCTGGGGCGGGGGGGTGGGTGTGATGGGAGACGGGCAGCTGGGTTTAACAAGCCTGCTGCCCCCGTTCCTCTGCCCTCCACCCCCCTGTATCTGTGTGACCAATCAGCCGTACCCCCGCCCCCCTGTATCTGTGTGACCAATCAGCCGTACCCCCGCCCCCCTGCCCCTCCCCTCACGCACACCCCTCCGGCATCTTCTCCCGCCCCCAACCCAGTTTCATTACCTTCACCGTGCACACCCGACATGAACGAGATTATAGTCACCAGGCCTGGGGTGTGACCGTCACATACTGACATAACGCTGTAGAGAGATTTAACCCTTCAAGGTGTACTGTCAGATCAGAAATGTGTGATTGGAACCTTCTCGAACTGAGCATTCTCATGCTGATGTCACAATCGCTGCCAGTGACGGTGGGTTCTAGAACACTGACCGAGGAAGCGTTCCGTGAGAAGACGCCCCGCCCTTCAGAGGGACGCCATCCTGCAGAACCAGAACCGGGTCTTTCACCCGGCCGCGTGCTCTCTGACACGTCCGTACAGGCTGTCTGACTCTGCGGAAAAGGCCTGACGTGCAGCCAGCCCTCTGAAGTGAAAAGCTGGTCTGTGTTAGGAGGCAGCGGTGTCACCGGGTTCAGGCTGGACCCGGGCCAGAACCGGTCCGCTAGGGAACCCGCTCAAGAGCGCACAGCCAAGAGGAAGCCCACCTCCACTTGTGAAAATGTGGCGTTTTAATGCGTTTGAGAACTACAAAACGGTCCGCTTTTATTCAGGACCCGAATATAAAGTTAAGAGCACAGCGCCCATAAAACCAGACAGCCAAACAGGATAAAGAGTGTTTCAGTGACGCGCAGCAGAACCTGGCCCGTCTGCTGAAGAGGAGCTGCTGAGAAAAACTCTCCCTCTCTCTCTCCCCCTCTCTCTCTCCCGCTCTCTCTCTCCCTCTCTCTCCCTCTCTCTCCCCCTCTCCCCCTCTCTCCATCTCTCTCTCTCCCCCTCTCTCTCTCCCTCTCTCTCTCTCTCCCTCTCTCTCTCTCTCTCTCTCTCTCCCTCCCTCTCTCCCCCTCTCCCCCTCTCCCCCTCCCCCTCTCTCTCCCCCTCTCTCTCTCCCCCTCCCTCTCTCTCTCTCTCTCTCTCTCTCCCCCTCCCTCTCTCTCTCTCTCTCTCTTAAAAACTCGAGTTTCCGTTTCTCTCCCCTCTGTGGAAACTGCTTACGATGCTGGGCTGTAATTTATGTACAGACTGCTCAGGATATTTGCATATCATGTTACTGAAGACAAAAACGGATTCCTGAAAAACACATCAGTTACACAAATCCACGTGCGCACACACTGTTGCTAAATGTCCGTATCTTGACAAAGATGAGCAAAAAAAGATAAAACGGAGGTAATGAGCACTATTCTTCACTCAAAATAAAATAATTTATATGTTGTTTAACCGTGGGTTTTTCCAAAAGTTAGAATTAGTCTCAGTGTTCAGTTCTTTGGGCTCCTTCCATTTCCACAGATAACACCTCTGAGTCCTCCATCGTGCTTCTCTGTGATTGGTGGAAGTGTTGGGGAGGACGTGTGACCACTCCTCCGTTAGGAATCTTTCTAGATCGTTCCAGTCCGTCAGTCCGTGCTGTTGGACTGCCCTCTTCCAGCCACAGGTCTTTGATCTGGTTCAGGTCTGGTGTCTCCGTTTTGCAGAAGTCCTGCTCTGTGGCCATAATTTTCTGGATTTCACAATGCCACTGACCACAACAAGAGCTCCAGGACCAATAAATACAGAACAAGCCCATAATGTGGAACTCCTCCTGTATTTCAGCGGAGAGATAATGCTCTTCTTCCCAAGCCAAACCCATTCCTGCTCTGCTAGAGCACCGAGCTTCACGTCTGGCCAGAACACCCAGATACAGAGGAAGCAGTGGAATCTGGTGTGATGGTCAGATGAGACCGGAATCCAGCTTTTTAGCCCAGAGCACCAGGACTGGATTTGGGTTGAGTTAGCCCAGAGCACCAGGATTGGATTTGGGTTGGGTTAGCCCAGAGCACCAGGACTGGGTTTGGGTTGGGTTAGCCCAGAGCACCAGGATTGGGTTTGGGTTGGGTTAGCCCAGAGCACCAGGATTGGGTTTGGGTTGGGTTAGCCCAGAGCACCAGGATTGGGTTTGGGTTGGGTTAGCCCAGAGCACCAGGATTGGGTTTGGGTTGGGTTAGCCCAGAGCACCAGGATTGGGTTTGGGTTGGGTTAGCCCAGAGCACCAGGATTGGATTTGGGTTGAGTTAGCCCAGAGCACCAGGACTGTATTTGGGTTGGGTTAGCCCAGAGCACCAGGACTGGGTTTGGGTTGGGTTAGCCCAGAGCACCAGGACTGGGTTTGGGTTGGGTTAGCCCAGAGCACCAGGACTGGGTTTGGGTTGGGTTAGCCCAGAGCACCAGGACTGGGTTTGGGTTGGGTTAGCCCAGAGCACCAGGACTGGGTTTGGGTTGGGTTAGCCCAGAGCACCAGGACTGGGTTTGGGTTGGGTTAGCCCAGAGCACTAGGACTGGATTTGGGTTGAGTTAGCCCAGAGCACCAGGACTGGATTTGGGTTGAGTTAGCCCAGAGCACCAGGACTGGATTTGGGTCGTCATGCAGTCGTGTGTCCTTGTGAAGACCGGGTGTGCAAAGTACTGAACAAATATTTCTGGGAAATGAAATGATTACTTGTGGGGGAAATGAGAGAATATAGTTTTTGAGCATAAGATGTAGCTCATATCTGTGTTGTGTATTTGCAATAGCCTTTTATGCTCATGTTTATCAAGAGTGCCAATAAGTTCCAAAGATTCTGGATGTGTGCCCAGGCAACACGTCCTGCGCGCACATGTATTTGTGTGTATGTGTGTGTGCTCTCTTGTGTGTGTTTTTGTGTTTATGTGTGTGTGCATTTGTGTGTGTGTGTGTGTGTGTGTGTGTGTGTGTGTGTTTGCATGTACATGTGTGTGTGCCTGTGCGTGTTCATGTGTATGTGCATTTGTGTGTGTGTGTGTGTGTGTGTACATGTATGTATGTATGTGTGTGTGTGTGTGTGTGCGCGCATATGCGCGTAGTTGATGGTTTAACTGGTCTTCCTGGAGTGAAATATCAATTCGCTTATTCTGTTTCATTTTAAATCAGGGGTCAGAGGTCAGTGCTTTCCTTGCATGCACTTTTATCCCCTGTGAGAGTCAGGCCAGGGCATAAATAAATCCACTGTTTCATTTACACACACACACACACACACACATACACACACACACACACACACACACACAGACACACACAGACACACACACAGACACACACAGACACACACACACACGCACACACACACATACACTCACACACACACATACACTCACACACACACTCACACACACACATACACACACTCACACACACACACACACACACACATAGACTCACATATGCATGCACACACACGCACACGCACACACACACACACACATAGACTCACATATGCATGCACACACACACACACACATAGACTCACATATGCATTCACACACACACACACACACACACACACACACTCGCACTACAGCTGGGATTTTCTCGCGCTGCTTGTGTCTGCCCGTGACCTCGAGGAGCGGGATATTTCAGTCCTCCCGTGCACATTCCCGCTCATCTGCATGCAGGCTCTGCGTCTCCAGGCTTCGGCAGAGTTTGGGCGTAGGCCCCCCCCCCACACGTGCGCCGTCGTGTGAAACGCCCGGGCTGCCAGAGCAGCTCTCCTTTTTGAAGCTCGGATCAAACCAGCAGCTTGGCGACCGCAGGGAGCAGATTTTCTGGAAGGAGACGGCAGTCTCTGCATGGAGGGGAGAAGGGTCGCACTGTTGTCTTGACCTCTGCACTCTGACCTCTGCACTCTGATGGTGACCCGGAGAGGGGATCGCTCGCTGCCACAGAGCCCTGCTGACAGCGCTAATCTGCTAGCGTGCGCGTGTCACCCCGTCACAAACCTTTCCCATCACATCACATCACATCACATCACATCACATCACATCACATCACATCACATCACATCACATCACATCACATCACATCACATCACACCACACCACACCACACCACACCACACCACACCACACCACACCCACATCCACATCCACATCCACATCCACAGGCATTTGGCAGACGCTCTTATCCAGAGCGATGTACAGTTGATTAGACTAAGCAGGAGACAATCCTCCCCTGGAGCAATGCAGGGTTAAGGGCCTTGCTCAAGGGCCCAACGGCTGTGCGGATCTTATTGGTGCTACACCAACCTTGTGTGTCCCAGTCATTTACCTTAACCACTACGCTACAGGCCGCCCCGAATAAAGCTTCATTTCCACTTACCTGGAATGCTACGTATGTATTCATCCAGATAGTTTCTCTGACCGTAGTTTTCCATGAACCCGCTCACAGCACTGTGAGTGACCGGTGTCTGTATATTTGGAGAGATGTGTCGCTGTTGAGTTTTTGTCGTGTCGTTTCTGGGTGCTTTGAGTGCCCCACGCTCAGGCAGTGTTAGCGGGGGGATCTCAGTGAAGATCTGGACCGGTAGATACAGGTACAGATGGCACTCCACGTAAGTGCAAATGTAGCTTTATTTTGTTTCCCCTTTAACTCAGGCAACCCATAATTTAATGTCTTTGGGAGATTATCGCGTTCTGTTATATAAAGCAGCCTCTGTAGAACGGTGAAATAATTATATTTTTCTTTTTCTTCTGTATAAAATCACACTTTTATTTGACTATTTCAGCAGTTTTTGTGCTTATAAGAACCTTGTTGTCCAGAGTGACTATGTAAACAAATGTGTTTGCTGAATTGATGCTCTTATCTAGTGTCTATACAAGCAAGTAAACAAACAGAAGGTGTTCTTATCCAGAATGGATTTACAAACAAACACACACACACAGACACACAGACAGACACACGCACAGGCACACACACACAAACACAGATACACACACACACACACACACACAAACACAGATACACACACACACACACACACACAAACACAGATACACACACAGATTTGTGTTGTGGTTTTCTTTCCCTTTTCCCAAACCAAAATCATCTATCTGGCCAGATTTTCTCCCTTGGGCAGCTCTTCATACTGTTATAAAATGGTAATAAAATGGTAATAAGCTGCTATAAAACAGTAATAAAGTGGTAGTAGACTGTTATAAAGCGGTAAGGAGGGTAGCGGCCGACAGTGATTCCGAGAGGCAGGCCGAGCTCCTCTGACAGCTATCGCCTCAGCTCATGGACCCCGCTGAGGATCTGATTCTCTTACCGCAGGAGTGAGTGCGTCACTGTAATCCCCTTATCACGCTCTCCCAAATCACCTGGCCCCCTCAGTGAGTTGAGTGAGTCGAGTGAGCGTGTATGTGAGTCGAACGAGTGAGTCAGTTTGTTGAGTGAGTTAATGAGTGAATAACTGGGAAGAGAGAGAGAGAGTAAGGGAGGGAGAGAATGAGAAACAGAGGCAGGGAGAGATGGCATTGATTCGTGTTTGTGCTGATGCCACAACTGTGCTGTGCTGCTGACCAGCACCAAAGAGATCTGGAGTGAACCCTGTGTGTGTGTGTGTGCCTCACAGAGAGAGTGTGTGAGTGTGTGTGTGTGTGCGCGAGTGAGTGTGTGTGTGTGTGTGTGTGTGTGTGTGTGTGTGTGTGTGTGAGAGTGCGAGTGTGTGTGTGTGTGCGAGTGTGAGTGTGTGTGAATCCCTTCATTACTCATACACATTCTGATTCAGTATTGAGGATGGGAGCATTACCCCAGGCCTGGTTGTCTGTATTTGTTTTCCTAAATTATAACAGCATCCCATAATAGTTTATTTCTAATACAGACCCCCTACAGTCTAAGTAACGCAGATTAGCACAGGCCAGTCTGTAGTGAGAGGGTGTCTGTTTAATCATACAATCAGTGACCAATCAGCCTTATCACAGAGGGCTGCATCAGGCTGTGTATAACTTATCTCATATATGTATCATTACATTACATTAATGACATTTGGCAGACGCTCTTATCCAGAGCGACGTACAGTTGATTAGACTAAGCAGGAGACAATCCTCCCCTGGAGCAATGCAGGGTTAAGGGCCTTGCTCAAGGGCCCAACGGCTGTGCGGATCTTATTGTGGCTACACCGGGGATTGAACCAGCGACCTTGTGTGTCCCAGGCTCAGCCTTTGGTTATTTTCTGAATTAAAGTCCTCAAATAATCTCAAACATTGGAAGTTTCTCCTGAGAAAAATGTTCTGACCGCAAATTGTAGAACCGTGCAGGATTCAAACTTGGAAGCCTCTCTCAGCTGAAAGTGTCGAGTGTCTTGTACAACGTGTGGTACACAGTTTGATTTGAGGATGATTTTTTGGATTGCACCACAGAGCAGGTTGTGTTTAACATGTGTCCTAGCGCTGAGATCTGTGGCCAATTCCTCGCCCACACAACATGTCCTAAAACTCATCTTCCTCATCTTCAGCTTCGAAATCTTCAGCCTCATAGCGCCACTGCCAGCTTTGGCTGCTTCCGTTATGATATACTTTATTGAACCCCGTGGGGTAATGTGTCCTCTGCGTTTAACCCATCCTAGTTACTGAGGAGCAGTGGGCAGCCACAGTGCATCACCTGGGGACCAACTCCAGTTCTGAGACCAGAGCCTTGGTCAAGGGCAACAGCAGGAGCACACCTAACCTGACACGAACACTCCTAACCTGACACGAACACTCCTAACCTGACACGAACACTCCTAACCTGACACGAACACTCCTAACCTGACACGAACACTCCTAACCTGACACGAACACTCCTAACCTGACACGAACACTCCTAACCTGACACACGTGTATGATTAGACTCGCTTTCTGAGTTTACTGACGCTCAGCTTGCGGCTTCACTCTCACCGTTGTCACGACCTCTGTCGTGAGCTTTGGTTTACGTTTGTGTGTCTTATCTCTGTGTTTGACTATCTTTATTTCTGGTTTGGCCTTGGCGGGTTGGCTGGGGTCAGGGTAGACCAGCTCTGCGCGCCTCTCCGTGTAAACTGCTCTCTCCTTCCACCAGAAGAGACTGGGCTGAAAATGGCGTTTGTCATCTTGGGACCCGTTTATGATTATCATTTCTCATCCGCGAGGGAAGAGAATGCGATCGGTCCGTGAACGGGGTGATCGATCCGTGAACGGGGTGATCGCCGTGTTCGGAATGACCGTTTCAGTTTCATTCTGGAGGAATGCTCATTAACTTTCCATTAATTATTCTCTGTCTCAATTCTGCCAATATCTGTTGCGCTTTTGATGTGTAATATTGGTCAATATTGTGCCTTCAGTCAATAGTGTATCCTGTCGACTGGATATGTTCTCATTAGTTGTCAGGGGGAAAGTGCAGTCATTAAGATTTTCCAGAGTGTGTAAGCAGTTCCCGCTCGCTGGGAAGATTCCCCCAAAATTCCCTGTTCCCCTCCCCCACCCTGGGACTGGCTCGGGCGCTGCTGCAGTGTGATTATTTAGAGGCTAAATCCCCAGTCAAGCACCTGGGCGTTCACATCCATATGGAGTCAACAGTGGAGGAATTGTGTTGCTGTCCAAATACTTACGTACCTCAATTTACATGTTTCAAACTGCATACACAGCATAGTGTCGTGTGTGTATGCGTATGCTTATGTGTGTGTGTGTGTGGGTGGGTGTGAGTGTGTGTGCGTGTGTGTGTGTGTGTGTGTGTGTATGCGTGTGTGTGTGTGCATGTGCTTGTGTAGAGTTCAGGTCTCTCCTGATCAGGGTCTGTGTCTCTGGGCAGATTTGGGTTTTTCTGCATTAGCTGTTCTCTGAATGCACCTCTTTATAGCGGACGGTGAGGTCTGGGGGGTGTGGGTGGGGGGGGGGGGGGGGGACAGGCAGGGCATTGTGGGCCAGTGTAAACTCCATGGGCTGGGCTGTGGGTGAAACTCTCAACACCATGTGCCAACCCCCCCCTCCCTAAACCTCACAGGGGGGCGAAGATTTGTGGGATCAAGGTGCCAACTGGTGGGGGCGGGGCGGGGGGGGGGGGGGGGCAGGGGGGGTAGAGAGGCCTCCGGAATCAGCGCGGAGTTCAGGAGGGGCCGCCTGCCGATGGCATTGGGAACACCCTTCTAAAATATCACTTTTGAGAAATAGAAATTTCCCTCCTGTGACCCACAGCTGTGTGTGCCCTGTGACGGACGCAGTGTGTGGGGCAGGTGCTCTGTCACCTGGAGAGTGTGTCATACACACTGAGCTCCGTAAGTCTAACTTATTTTTTTGCTCGATTTGCTTCACGATTGTAGATTTGAAGTCAAAATTTGTCAAATTTGCACAAATGGCTTCACTGCTGTTTCTGATTTGTGTGTGCAGTCACTTCACTTCAGTTCAGGTACTACAAAAGATTTCAGCGTCTAGTTTTGATTCTAGGCTTTTGGGGGGGGACTTTTCCTGGCCTTTTCATGGCCTTTTTAGAGTTTTTTGCATTTGCCAGCAAACTTTTACCAAAGTCGTGCTAATGACAAATAAAAAAGGAGTAAATATTTGTAGGTTTTTTTCCTCATTGTGATCTCGAATCACAGAAAAGTAAACTGTGCTGTGTCAGGCACTATGGCTGTGCATGTGATGGAGGTACGGAGTAACACTGGATCAGACCATACACTGCTCAAATACGTGAAAATAATGTGCTGACAAATTAGGCTTATGATGTCAAGTGATGTCATATGGTGTCATGTGGTGTTGTGATGTCATGTGATATCATGTGGTGTCGTGGTGTTGTGATGTCATGTGGTGTCATATGGTATCATGTGGTGTTGTGATCTCATGTGGTGTCATATGGTATCATGTGGTGTTGTGATGTCATGTGATGTCATATGGTGTCATGTGGTGTTGTGATGTCATGTGGTGTCATATGGTATTGTGGTGTTGTGATGTCATGTGATGTTATATGGTGTCATGTGGTGTTGTGATGTCATGTGGTGTCATATGGTATCATGTGGTGTTGTGATGTCATGTGATGTCATATGGTGTCCTGTGGTGTTGTGATGTCATGTGATGTTGTGATGTCATGTGGTGTCGTGTGGTGTCATATGGGGTCATGTGGTGTGACTCTATGGAGAGGGTTGGTCCACACTTGGACTTTTTTTTCATTTTACATTTCGCTGAGAAGCACCTCATCAACAGAAAGGCTTCTGTCTACATCATGAGATTCATCATCTGGCTCGAATTCCCTGCATTCAACTTGTGGAACATTAGCATGAGAACCACATATGTCCTGCAACCCTGCAATTTCAGAACGGCATTGCATGCCACTGTGATATGATTAATATGAATAATAAGAATGGAAATATTAGATATCTTAAAGCAGTTGAACATGGAAAAGCACAGTCCCTTGGCATTGAGTGACTTTAATTAAAGTTTTATTCTCATGAGTTAGTCATCTGGCTCAATGAGCACATGGCACAAGCTCAGTTTGCGTCCCGTTTGTGTTTGGGCGTGGGATCGTAACCCTAATCAAGAATCGCGTTTCTGAAGGGATTTTACGTCAATAGGGTTCTTCGTCCATAAAATTGACTCGATGCATGAGTCGGCTACGAAATACAAATGATACTAAAGCTCCCCACGGTCTGCGGGACAAAATATTATTTGCCTTCGCTTTTTATTGACTAGAATTATCCCGCTGAAAAGATGAACGCTTTGTATTGTTTTGGGGGGCCGGGCAGCCTAGCAGTGGGCTGTTTGACTGGGGACCGCAGAGCTGTGGGTTCCAGGCCCCGGCTGGCATGCAGGGATGCTGACCTGCATCTGGAGAGATGCAGTCGAGTCTCTAAAATGAAGAAAGAACAACTCTGCTGTTGGGCTCCTGAGCCCCTTAACCCAAAAACTGCTCCTGTTCTCCCTCTTTCTCTCTCTCTTTCTCCCTCTCTCTCTCTCTGTCTGTCCCTCTCTCCCCACTTGCAACTGTTCTCTCTGGCATTTCTCCCAGGGCGTTCTTGCAAACAGAGAAGCTATGTTCTCAATGCCCCTCCCTGGTTAGAACTGAAATAGAGGATTTGTCGCATTGCTATTGTTCTCTGATGTACTCCAGATATCTCTAATACACGTATTACACGTCTATTAAGATCCAAACCGCTCGTTAGAATCAGGAGGGTGTGGTGAATGCTCAAGCACAGCAAAATAAATATAAAAATAATAAATAATTGAAATGATGTCTCAGGAAAAATATCCCTGAGGCAAATTCTCTTGAGTTTCAAACCAAACAGAAAAGTATATTTTCCTGAACCCAAATTACACTTTTCCATGTTGCTGAAAAGCTAAACTTGAGGTGAACTGCAGCGTATGACTGCAGATGATGGTTTAGTTTATTTATGTATCACCCTCTGTCAGGGCATTAGCAGCTCCCATCCCTCAAGTTAATCCCGTGTCACGTTCACACCGCATGTGCCGCCGAGTATCAACGAGAACGTCTCTTCCACAAGAAGCACAGACGCTTCAGTGCCAGAGAACTACAAGGGAAAAACTACAAGGACCATGAGCCTCAGCAGCTGAGTAGAGGAATAATCTCTCCTTCTGTGGTTGTCGTTTTCCCCAGGGAGAGCAGGTTGGAGCAGCTGCCAGGGAAAACAAGCTGTGCTCAGTGAGGGCTGTGTGCTGGAATGTGTGTGTTTGTGAGTGTGTGTGTGTGTGTTTGTGAGTGTGTGAGTGTGTGAGTGTGTGAGTGTGTGAGTGTGTGTGAGTGTGTGAGTGTGAGTGTGTGAGTGTGTGAGTGTGTGAGTGTGTGAGTGTGAGTGTGTGAGAGTGTGTGTGTGTGTGTATGTGTGAGTGTGAGTGTGTGAGAGTGTGTGTGTGTGAGTGTGTGTGTGTGTGTGTGTATGTGTGAGTGTGAGTGTGTGAGTGTGTGTGTGTTTGAGAGTGTGTGTGTGTTTTTATTTCCATTGGACTGTAGAGCTGCACAGCTGATTGGGTCGTAACTGCACAGCCAATGACTGGCCTGATGCAAAAAAAAAAAAAGCATTTGCATTTGATGATCTTGCTTGTGTGTGTTTGCTTGTGCATGTGTTTGTGTGTGTGCTGTGTGTGTGTATGCATGTGTGTGTCTGTGCATGTGACTTTGTGTGTGTGTTTGTGTGTGTATGAGGCAGTCATTTCTCATTGACCATGTAACATCAAGTTTGCCTGTGCTTGGCATATGATTATTATTATTATTGTATATTATATTGAATATATTCAGGAATACAGGAACAAGAGATGCTCTAAAGCAACCTTAAGCCCCTCCCACAGCCTGGCCCTGACCAATGACATACGACTTCTTTCACAACCCTGAAACTGACCTCTGTTCCCCAATAGGCTGGTGGCTAGAGTTATAATCAATAACACTGCGGGACTGATTACCTCATTATTCAGTCCTACTTTGTGTGTCCTAGATGCAGTGAAGAGCATAAAACCTCCCAATATAAAAACACGCGCAGAATCAAATAAATAGAAATGAATGGTCTTCAGTAAATACCTCCACACGTAGGATCAGGTGTAGTTGTGTTAGACCCATTCCATTGCTCTTTGGAGATGATGGGATGTCTGGATGGGGAACAGACCCTGATGGGATCTGACCCTGATGGGATGCAGGCTCATTCTGCTCTCACAGAGCATTGTCAGAACACTCAACACGGGACCTGAAAGCCACTATGGACAGAAAGTTATTGCTTTTTTCTGACCAGAGAACTACTGCCATCACTGTGAGAATTGAAGCCTTTAAAGCACAACTGTTAAACTAGGAAGTGGTGTTGATCCGTCCACCAACCCTTTCATCACGACATCCTCTTTTAAACGCTTCAGCGTGAGAAACACTGCCGTTTCCATGTCCAGACAGCGCTGTCGCTGACGCATCGTCTGAAGGGTTTTCACCGGAGGTTCTGGGGCCTGGTGGAGAGAGGAACGGTGACTCAGGCGGCGTGTTTTAAAATGCCGCAGAGGACACAAACTCACACCCGCAGGAATACTAACGAGCTCCATCCGTATTGGCAGGCTCGGTTTCACCAGCAAAGATCCTAAACAAATAACCACACTTGCCCTGGGTTTTGTTTTTTTCAGTTGACTATTCTGTGTGACTTTTCGTATTGGTAGTGAGACAGATGAACTGTTAATAAGTGTGGCACTATTCAGACTTTAGTCAGTAGCTGATGATGCAGTCCAGTGTCATTTATTTATTTCGTATTTGATCATTATTTAACCAGGAAAAACCCCATTGAGATTTAAATCTCTTTTGCAAGAGTTGCACAACACAACGGTTGACATGATCTGCAAACCTCGAATGGGGAATGAGACGGACGGACGGATAACTAAAGTTGAGCTGTGATTAAAAGCTCATACAGTCACAGTCCTGGTGATGTTCCAAGTCCAGTTCAGCTAACTGTCCGTGAAAATATCCAGAACCCTATATGAACTATAATTACAACACATGTTGATAAAAATCTCAAATAAATGGGTGTTTTTAACTAATCAGAATCTGTGTTTGTTCTTCTTTCTCCGGTGCTGTGTGTGATTTAACCCCCGATGGTCCGGATGTCCTTCTGCAGGTAAGCCAGGCTAAAATTACTTTCTGTCACGGTTTGTTCCCTTCAGAAATACTTAGTTTCCTTTATACAACTTTATAACTTACATATAAATGCTGTTATCCAGTGATATGTTCACGAATCTAATCTGACACTTTGGTCTCAAAGGTTAACTGAGCCTCTGACACAGATTGTGCACCTGTAGTACGAGATACTCGACGCTCTGCTCCCAGAAAGCACACTGAAACACGCACTGGCAATAGCATGAGCCACTTTATAACAGTGTGTAGTTACATGACCTGCTGTGTCTTTATCATTGCAGCTCTGATGTGTCATTCTTCAATGATAATGGCCCCTAATCTCACACAGGGGCCCCAGTGATCTTTTTTATTTTATGTTTTAGATTGATATTTGACACTGTCCATATTTGCGTCATGTGGGATGTAGTGCTTAAGCATCATTGCTGGGGACAGATGCATTAATGGATTATGTGGGAAATGTGCTCTGTGCTAGCGTCTGTGCTAACTGGCTCATTGTGGCTGTGTTGATGCATGCTTATGGTATACAGGAGGGGACCATTCTGTTCAAATAATGATTCGTTTTTTATCCATTTGTATGCATGGTACTTAATCTAGAATTACTGGCTAAATTACTATCAGGAGGAGGTGAATTATAGGTTAGTGTAAAGGATCGAGCGTGGTTAGTGTAAAGGGGCGGGGTGGTTAGGGTAAAGGGGCGGGGTGGTTAGTGTAAAGGAGCAGATGTGGTTAGTGTAAAGGGGCGAGGTGGTTAGTGTAAAGGAGCAGATGTGGTTAGTGTAAAGGAGTGAGCGTGGTTAGTGTAAAGGGGCAGTGTGGTTAGTGTAAAGGGCAGGCTTGGTTAGTGTAAAGGGGCGGGGTGGTTAGTGTAAAGGAGCAGATGTGGTTAGTGTAAAGGGGCGGGGTGGTTAGTGTAAAGGAGCAGATGTGGTTAGTGTAAAGGAGTGAGCGTGGTTAGTGTAAAGGGGCGGGGTGGTTAGTGTAAAGGGGCGGGGTGGTTAGTGTAAAGGGGCGGGGTGGTTAGTGTAAAGGGGCGGGGTGGTTAGTGTAAAGGGCAGGCGTGGTTAGTGTAAAGGGGCGGGGTGGTTAGTGTAAAGGGGCGGGGTGGTTAGTGTAAAGGAGCAGATGTGGTTAGTGTAAAGGGGCGGGGTGGTTAGTGTAAAGGAGCAGATGTGGTTAGTGTAAAGGAGTGAGCGTGGTTAGTGTAAAGGGGCGGGGTGGTTAGTGTAAAGGGGCGGGGTGGTTAGTGTAAAGGGGCGGGGTGGTTAGTGT
This sequence comes from Conger conger, assembly GCF_963514075.1. NCBI lineage: Eukaryota > Metazoa > Chordata > Actinopteri > Anguilliformes > Congridae > Conger > Conger conger. Next base: position 48,693,243 of record NC_083771.1, on the reverse strand, counting down.
AAAGGGGCGGGGTGGTTAGTGTAAAGGGGCGGGTGTTGCGGGGCATTAGTATTCTGTGGCGTGTGGCGATCTCGCTGAGCGATTGGGTCGGGTCGGTTCTGTTCTCAGCAGCTGGGACTGGGCCGGCTCTGAGACCGCGCTGCCTTCATGAGGCTGCTTCCTGGCCCGGTCCGACACCAGAACAGCGCTGCCGTTGTGTTCTCCCGGCTTTGATCCGCTCCCTCTCCGGCTGTTTCCGGGCTCCGATCCTCCTCACGCCGGACGTGAAGTCCATCTCAACTCCCCGGCAGGAGTGCCAACACCTACTTATCACTAATTCATGCTCCTGAACACATTTCTCTCAATGGTTTGTAGCCAAAAAGGAAAAAAAGAAATGGCCGCAGTAATTGTGTCGTATCGATCGAACGCTTTGAGTAATCACAGGAATTAACATTCCTGGCTTCCTGGCTGACAAGATTTATGTTAATTATAAAAGCGCATTTCAGAATTCTTAAAAACGCGATTCGACAAAAGACAAGATGAGGCTGCTCCCCTCCCTGAGGGAAGGAGAGAGAGAGAGAGAGAGAGAGAAGGAGAGCGGGAGAGGGAGGGAGGGAGGGAGAGAGTGGGAGAGGGAAAGAGAGAGACGTTTAATTAGGGAGCCAGCGGCCGTTAGCGCTCATTAGCACGCACGGCGAAGATACGATCTCAGCCCGCCTGTCAGAAGGTCGAAGAGCTTTGAGGATGCAGCTGTCGTCTCATCTTGCTTCCAGAACCTTCTCCCATTCCCAGCCTTTCATGTGACATCCCAGCCCCACCGCCTGACCCCACAGACCCACAGACCCACCGCCTGGCCCCACAGACCCACAGACCCACAGACCCACAGACTCACAGACCCACAGACCCACAGACTCACAGACCCACAGACCCACAGACCCACAGACCCACAGACTCACAGACCCACAGACTCACAGACTCACAGACTCACAGACCCACAGTGAGGAGCTCCGTGGAGCGGAGGCTGGGTGGAGCTGTGAGGAGCTCCGTCAGAGTGGAGTGGAGGCTGGGTGGAGCTGTGAGGAGCTCCGTCAGAGTGGAGCGGAGGCTGGGTGGAGCTGTGTGAGGAGCTCCATCAGAGTGGAGTGTAGGCTAGGTGGAGCTGTGTGAGGAGCTCCATCAGAGTGGAGTGTAGGCTAGGTGGAGCTGTGTGAGGAGCTCCATCAGAGTGGAGTGGAGGCTGGGTGGAGCTGTGTGAGGAGCTCCGTCAGAGTGGAGTGGAGGCTGGGTGGAGCTGTGAGGAGCTTTGTCAGAGTGGAGCGGAGGCTGGGTGGAGCTGTGAGGAGCTCCGTCAGAGTGGAGCGGAGGCTGGGTGGAGCTGTGAGGAGCTCCGTCAGAGTGGAGTGGAGGCTGGGTGGAGCTGTGAGGAGCTCCGTCAGAGTGGAGCGGAGGCTGGGTGGAGCTGTGAGGAGCTCCGTCAGAGTGGAGTGGAGGCTGGGTGGAGCTGTGAGGAGCTCCGTCAGAGTGGAGTGTAGGCTGGGTGGAGCTGTGTGAGGAACTCCATCAGAGTGGAGTGTAGGCTGGGTGGAGCTGTGAGGAGCTCCATCAGAGTGGAGTGGAGGCTGGGTGGAGCTGTGTGTAGAGGGAGGGAGTGCCGTGGTGGACTGAAGAGACGGGCTGTCTCAGACGTGTGGATCTAGGATAGGGCAGGTTTGGCATCCCTCTGACCATAACGACGTGAGTGTCCACACGTTGCGTTCTGTAAGCCGCCTCTCGGCCACGTCCTCTGCCCTGTTTCACCTGACAAATTCAGATGGATTTTCATTTGAGAGTTTTTTGAAACGACATACAGCATTTATAGTTAGCGTGTTTAAAAGGACATATTTATAGTTATTGTTATAGTTATAGTTCTTGGCCGTAATTGGCTGCCACATTGTGTGCCTGGGATCGTATTTCTTTTAAATCTGATTTGTGCCATTTTGTAAAATATTCTATTCTAGGAATGGAATTCTAAGCTGGTGCTAAAAATATTTTAACTATTGCTCATTTCCACTTGATTGAATGAATTGTATTTTCCGGAATTTTCCGAAATGTTATTAAACAGTCAGTGCTCTCAGGTGAGAAGCTATTATAAATCACTCCGTTACTGTTTAAATTCAACAACAGAGAAGACGGAGTGCACTGACATAATACACGTGTGTGTTTTGCGTTATTCATAATATACTGCGCACGGGACCATGGTCTGGAGATATACCCTCACACTGGTCCATGGTCTGGAGATATACCCTCACACTGGACCATGGTCTGGAGATATACCCTCACACAAGACCATGGTCTGGAGATATACCCTCACACTGGTCCATGGTCTGGAGATATACCCTCACACAGGACCATGGTCTGGAGATATACCCTCACACTGGTCCATGGTCTGGAGATATACCGCACACAGGACCATGGTCTGGAGATATACCCTCACACTGGACCATGGTCTGGAGATATACCACACACAAGACCATGGTCTGGAGATATACCCTCACACTGGTCCATGGTCTGGAGATATACCCTCACACAGGTCCATGGTCTGGAGATATACCCTCACACTGGTCCATGGTCTGGAGATATACCCTCACACTGGTCCATGGTCTGGAGATATACCGCACACAGGACCATGGTCTGGAGATATACCCTCACACTGGACCATGGTCTGGAGATATACCCTCACACTGGTCCATGGTCTGGAGATATACCACACACTGGACCATGGTCTGGAGATATACCCTCACACTGGTCCATGGTCTGGAGATATACCACACACTGGACCATGGTCTGGAGATATACCTCACACTGGACCATGGTCTGGAGATATACCACACACAGGACCATGGTCTGGAGATATACCCTCACACTGGTCCATGGTCTGGAGATATACCGCACACTGGACCATGGTCTGGAGATATACCCTCACACTGGTCCATGGTCTGGAGATATACCACACACAGGACCATGGTCTGGAGATATACCCTCACACTGGTCCATGGTCTGGAGATATACCACACACAGGACCATGGTCTGGAGATATACCCTCACACTGGTCCATGGTCTGGAGATATACCACACACAGGACCATGGTCAGGAGATATACCCTCACACAGGACCATGGTCTGGAGTCAGGCCACAGAACTGAAGGCCAGTGATGTATTTTTCTTCATAAACAGGAGCTTGGCAGGCTCAGAAATCTCCTGAGTTAAGCGGCCCAATCGTAGGAGGGTGGATAAATAACGCATTGATCTGTGAGTGGAGGTGACAGCCCACAGAGGAGCCGTGGAGGAGCCGTCCTCTCTGGCTGTGGTGACTCTGGGAAGGAACGCAGGCTACAGATGCTGGGCATAGTGCTGCTTTTCAAATGTATTTCTCCTTTTCAAATAACTCATGTGCTCTGTGCTGTGAAATGTAATTGGAACCAGACCTGGGTCAAATACGTAACTGTTTTGGATTCAAATACTTTTCTTCGCTTGGGTCTGGTGTTTCGAAACCTATGAAATACTCTCAAAAAAGTGCAGATGACACCTCCTGGTCCTTTTGGCTGGCTCAGTTGCATCGGGCAAGATCAGTTGAGCGCAGAATAGTATTGAATCCAAAACAATTACGTAATCGACCCAGGTCTGTTTGAAACACACGCAGTTCATGTCTTCTTGGCGAAACAGAGAGCCGCCATTTTAAATGTGTTTTCCCCCAGTGCACCGGTGCTCCACGTGGTCCAAATGCGGTCTACACACAGACCAGTAGGGTCTAAATGTGGTCTACATGCAGCCCTCGTACCCCACCCACCCCAAACCTGCTCTCTCTCACCCCCAATCCCCCCACCCCAAACCTGCTCTCTCTCACCCCCAATCCCCCCACCCCAAACCTGCTCTCTCTCCCCCAAATCCCCTCACCCCAAACCTGCTCTCTCTCCCCCCCAATCCCCCCACCCCAAACCCGCTCTCTCTCACCCCAATCCCCCCACCCCAAACCTGCTCTCTCCCCCCCCAATCCCCCCACCCCAAACCTGCTCTCTCTCACCCCCAATCCCCCCACCCCAAACCTGCTCTCTCTCCCCCCCAATCCCCCCACCCCAAACCTGCTCTCTCACCCCCAATCCCCCCACCCCAAACCCGCTCTCTCACCCCAATCCCCCACCCCAAACCTGCTCTCTCTCACCCCCAATCCACCCACCCCAAACCCGCTGTCTCACCCCAATCCCCCCACCCCAAACTTGCTCTCTCTCAGGGTCCTGTACAACCCCCCAACCCCCACCCACTCCAAACACTGTCTCTCTCACCCCCCCCCCCCCCCCCCCCCAAACCCACCCAAAAAACACTGTTCAGAGTCTCAGAGTTCACCCCTGTACTCTGGAGAATGGAGCCTGACGTCACACAGAGAAAGAGGAGATGAACACAATGTTCTGGAGCGGGACTCCCGAAGGCCTATGGGGAAGTTTCTTTTAACTTGATTGCTTTTGGACACCGATTGTGCAGGATCGTATGTTCTCTTTCACCTGAGCTAATCCGTGACTCCTTCCAATGCAGTTACAGATTAAATATAGATTAAACATTAAATATAGCCCTGCAGGGTTCTCTGTTTGACCATCAACATCCCAACACCTTATATTCTTATCTGAACATCCTAACACTGATGAAACCATCACGGCCGCTGATTGAAAGCGATGCAACTCACATTCACATTTAAAAAACAACATTCCAGAAAAACACGCTCTCCTAACAGTTTATGTGATCCCAGCTGTGAAAACGGCCACCGGTCTGTGCGTGGCGCTGGGAGACAGGGCTCCCAGGGGAACATAATGAACACCATAATCCCCCTCTCCTCTCCTCTCCCCTCCCCTCCTCTCCCCTCCCCTCCCCTCCCCTCCCCTCCCCTCCCCTCCCCTCCCCTCTCCTCTCCTCTCCTCTCCTCTCCTCTCCTCTCCTGTCCTCTCCTGTCCTCTCCTGTCTGTGTGTCGTGCGGTGGGCACAGAGCTCAGTGTCGCTTGTTGAGCTAGATCTCTTGTTGAACAGTTTGTGGGTGACATGAAAGGCTGTGTGTAAACGCTCTCAGGTGTGTGAGAAGGTGTCCTGCAGGATGGATGAGTCTCAGCCCTGGCCCTGGGCCGGCTGGTCCAGTGGAGCAGCGCTTCCCAGCAGTGGGGGGCCAAACGGGGGCCTCAGGGATTAAGCATGGGACAATCCCCCCTGGAGCAATGCAGGGTTAAGGGCCTCGCTCAAGGGCTCAACAGCTGCACTGATCTTATTATGGCCACACTGGGGCTTGAACCACCAACCTTCTGGGTCCCAGTCATGTACCTTAGCCACTAGGCTACACGCACCCTAGCCACTAGACTGCAGCACCTTAGCCGCTAGGCTACAGGCACCCAAGCCACTAGCCTACAGCACCTTAGCCGCTAGGCTACACGCACCCTAGCCACTAGACTACAGCACCTTAGCCAGAAAGAGAACCAGTGCTATAGAGTATGTACCAGAGGGTTGTGTGAACCTGACTCTTACATTATTACATACTGTTTCATCTCCCCTTATGACCGGGCTTAGCAAGTATTTAGTGATAGTCACCAGAAGTGATCTCTAACAGCATATTGATGCATTTTTTTGAAGTTTGTAATATTTCAAACATTTTAGCTGGAAAGGGCAGAGGAACTTTGCCTGATGTTATTTAATTCCTCATGAGATGGTCTTGGAAGCACAGGCAGGGCATTGAGAGATTTTTGGTAAGGAAGCTTCTGGTTCAATCAGAGTGAAAGAAAAAAAAAAGTTTCTTCGTGAAAATGTGGAAACGGGAATCTTCAGGTACAAAGGCCCAGCCATAACCCGGTCTGATGTCTCTCCACGGATGACTGGATCTGTAATCTGTATGAAAATGATTTAATGTAAAATATTAATCACTCAGTGCCTGCCGGGACCTGGGCCTCTCTCTCTGCTGCAGGTTGCGTAATGTGTCGCAATTAACATACTGAACCGTTCCCACCGTAATTACCCAAGTCAGTTAGAGATTAATTACTTCTGCGCGACCGCGTCGCCGAATGTGGGCCTGAGCTCCGGATGCCGGACGCATACACAGCTGAACGTGGCTTGTATTTAATGGATTTTTTGGCAAGATTAAATTGGAACCATACAGTCCCTGGTCTAGCTTCCCCTGTTAGCATTTTTGACGCCCAGACTTTAAATCTGTGGAATCGGACTGTTTCAAACACAGAAGCGGAAAGGAAAATGTTCTAATATCTCCCTTTTAGGTGCTTTAACTGGAGCCCTGTGTTCAGCACCGCAGCAGACCGTGTTCTTCAGTTTTACCCGCGGTTTTACCCGTGTTCCCTCTGCTGGCCTCAAACAAGGCCGAGTTTTCCCACCACAGACCGCGGGCACTGCTGAAGTACAGCTGGGGGTCACGTTTGGAGAACCTCTGCCTTTAAATCACACGGGAACTGCCCAGCGGACCGAGGAAGGCCTCAGGATTTCCACAGCTGGCTCCTGGTAGATGTAGAATTGTTAGATGTTAGAATTAAAATCAAATGAAACTACATTTCAAACTGGATTTTGGGTTTGGGTAGATCCTTCTGCTGTCGATGAGAAAGCGCTGGTGACACACTTGGTCCTCTCTGGAGTCCTCTCAGACCCCCTGTGTGAGCCCTGTGATCAGGCCCCCTGTGTCAGCCCTGTGAGAGCCCCCCTGTGAGAGCCCCCCTGTGAGAGCCCCCCTGTGTCAGCCCTGTGAGAGCCCCCCTGTGTCAGCCCTGTGAGAGCCCCCCTGTGTCAGCCCTGTGAGAGCCCCCCTGTGAGAGGCCCCCTGTGTCAGCCCTGTGAGAGGCCCCCTGTGTCAGCCCTGTGAGAGCCCCCCTGTGTGAGCCCTGTGAGAGGCCCCCTGTGTCAGCCCTGTGATCAGGCCCCCTGTGTCAGCCCTGTGATCAGGCCCCCTGTGTCAGCCCTGTTAGAGGCCCCCTGTGTCAGCCCTGTGAGAGCCCCCCTGTGTCAGCCCTGTGAGAGCCCCCCTGTGTCAGCCCTGTGAGAGGCCCCCTGTGTCAGCCCTGTGAGAGGCCCCCTGTGTCAGCCCTGTGAGAGCCCCCCTGTGTCAGCCCTGTGAGAGCCCCCTGTGAGAGCCCCCCTGTGTCAGCCCTGTGAGAGCCCCCCTGTGTCAGCCCTGTGAGAGCCCCCTGTGAGAGCCCCCCTGTGTCAGCCCTGTGAGAGCCCCCCTGTGTCAGCCCTGTGAGAGCCCCCTGTGAGAGCCCCCCTGTGTCAGCCCTGTGAGAGCCCCCTGTGTCAGCCCTGTGAGAGCCCCCCTGTGTCAGCCCTGTGAGAGCCCCCCTGTGTCAGCCCTGTGAGAGCCCCCTGTGAGAGCCCCCCTGTGTCAGCCCTGTGAGAGCCCCCCTGTGTCAGCCCTGTGAGAGCCCCCTGTGAGAGCCCCCCTGTGTCAGCCCTGTGAGAGCCCCCCTGTGTCAGCCCTGTGAGAGCCCCCTGTGAGAGCCCCCCTGTGTCAGCCCTGTGAGAGCCCCCTGTGTCAGCCCTGTGAGAGCCCCCTGTGAGAGCCCCCCTGTGTCAGCCCTGTGAGAGGCCCCCTGTGTCAGCCCTGTGAGAGCCCCCCTGTGAGAGGCCCCCTGTGTCAGCCCTGTGAGAGCCCCCCTGTGAGAGGCCCCCTGTGTCAGCCCTGTGAGAGCCCCCCTGTGAGAGGCCCCCTGTGTCAGCCCTGTGAGAGGCCCCCTGTGTCAGCCCTGTGAGAGGCCCCCTGTGTCAGCCCTGTGAGAGGCCCCCTGTGTCAGGCCTGTTAGAGGCACTGAGGTTTAAATCCCTTCTTAAGACCCGTTTTTATAGAATTGCCTTTTCTTCATCCTAAGGGTGAAAAGAAAAGGGAAAAGGGTCTGAAATCCCAAACAGCACGCACACTAGGTGAAAAAAAAAACTCCCCACTGTGGAGAAAAACCCTTTAACAGGGGCGAAAAAAAAAACCTCCTCTTGCTTTCAGACACCAGAGGCAGTCTGGAGGGCACTGAGAGATCTGAGAACAGGCCGCTCCAGTCGCCGTGGAAACGAGGTGACGCGTGCCTTTGACGGGCTGAGGCCGACAGGGCTGAACGATCCGCCTGCGTGAAACATCGCCACCGCGGTCTGGAGCTGCTCGTTACACGCTTAGCCTGCGCCGCTAACAAACCTTCACCCTTCACCTGCCGCACCGCAGGCAGTACCGGGCAGACCTGGGTCAAATACGTAACTGTTCTGGATAATTGTTTTTGTTTTGGATTCAAGTACTTTTCTGTGCTTTGCTGCGCTTGCCTGGTGTATTGGAACCTGTGAAATACTCTTGGAGAGTGCAAAGCCCGCCTTCTGGTCCTCTTCGTTGGCTCAATGGCACCAGGCAAGATCAATCGAGCACCGAAAAGTATTTGAATCCAAAGAAATGACATGTTTGAGTCGGGTCTGGTATTGGTCCCGGACAGGTCCGTGAAGAGGCTGGGGTGGACCAGGCTGGGGATGGGGTTAGATACTGGGCTGTGGTCCAGTGTGCCAGGGCGCTGGAGATTGATGGCTTGAGGAGCTCCAGGGGAGATGATCTCTGGATGAGCCCCGTTAGCCTCTGACAGTCCTGCTGTACAGTCCGGCAGGCCTTTGGGGCGGGCTCCCCTGCACCCTGGACTGGTTAGACTGCACGTAGGCCAGAGACCTGCACCTCAACCCCCCATTACTTACCAATGCTACATTTACATTTACATTTTTGTCATTTGGCAGACGCTTTTAATCCAAAGCAAGTGCATAGGTTCTTCCGCAAGTTAAAGCATGACATCCATAACTCGTAAAATACACAAGAAATGCTGTTCCAAACATATAGTCATCATAAGTACAATTTTAATTTAATTAATTAATTAATTTTTATTTATTTTATTTTTTGGGAGGTTAGACAAGAAGGATAGGGATATCAGAAAGGAGGGCGGGGAAATCAGGAGGGAGGACTAAGGTAGAGTTTGAAAAGGTGTGTTTTTAGTCTGCGTCGAAATAGGGGGAGGGATTCTGCTGTCCTGACAGTGGTAGGCAAGTCATTCCACCACTGAGGAACCAGAACGGAAAACAGGCGTGAACGTGCAGCTCGACCGCCAGGTGCTCGTAGAGAGGGAACCATAAGGCGACCAGAGCTGGCAGACCGGAGTGGTCTAGATGGGGAGTAGGGAGTGATTAAGGATGCTAGGCTCTGTTCAGCTGCAAAACAAATAATAAACACAGCTAAACAAAATAAGTTATCATGAGCACATTCAGTGGTCACCAATACTGGTATTTAATCAAATGTGTCCTAAGTTTAAGTCATTAAGAGTGAATGCAGATTGAATTTAGGCCAGTGTTTGCGCGTTATATGTTGGCTCTGCAGTGCGTGTGTGAGTCAGGCTCCATGTGATCATGTAAGACTCAGATCCAGGAATCACGTCCATCTTTAATGTATTTTATTGTCACAGGTTTTTGTCCTTTTGTCCTCTGTTCTAAATCCTTGAGACTAGTAAAGCCACAGGTTTAGAAATGTGTCAGAGAAAACTATGTGATTCCCCAGGGTACAAAAAACATTTTAGTTTTTTTTTTTTCTTTTTTTTAATGTACTGGTGGTGCTGCAGTTGTCGTTGTAAAATTGAGTTTATTTTTTTAAAATCCACAAACCGTGACACCTCCATCTCCTCTCCCTCATCAATCCCAGAGTCCTCTCCGCCTGACTCCGGCAGCATGTCTCCACTCATTTTAGCCGCATTAACCGTCCTTCATAAATATTCATGAGCGTTTAGCGTCTGTCGTGATCTGTAGCTGTGAGCGTCCTCCGCATGAGGAGCGCTGATGGCACTGTGGAGTGACTCTGAAAATGAAGACACTGTTATGAATATTATTGAGTTGGGGAATGATGTTATGAGTGCGCCTGTTGTCTCTCGTTGAGTATTACTGTGACCACTGAACGCTGTGAAGTCCCGTGAGCTTTGATCGATGGAATCCTGCAACATTTAGGGAATGTCGCATGGAAAATTAGGTTGTATCACATTCCCATTTAAATACCAGCTGGTGAACATTTTATAATAATAATAATAATAATAACATTTAGAACTGGTATCTGGTATCAACACACACATAATTATCAATGGGTGGTATTATTTATTTATTTACCTTAATTTTACCAGGAATAATTCCCATTGACATTCTGTTTCTCTAGTGCAATGTCTGTGTCTTAGCCAAGTCTTAGCCAACACAGCAGCACAAAATCTTTCCCCTAAAAGCTAAAAATGTTCACATACGGCTATTAATAATTAACAGTAAAATAGTTTACAGTGTCCAGTGCTTTACTCAGATCCTCATGAGCATTTAGTGAGCATGAAGACCTTAATCATCTTTCTGTAATCCTACTTACAAAATGGTCTCATTTAAAATGATGTTGTCTGGTACAGTAGCTCACACCAGAAAGAGGGTGCAAAGATTTCAGAAGCTTTTTCACCGAAGGCATATTGAAGATGTGGAAAAATACAGATATTTCGGAACTGTAATTGTCATGCCGTGCGTTGGCCTACCATAATGTTGGGGTGCTTTGTTGCTATTGCTATTTGTTGCTGCTGTTGCTATCGCTCTCATACAAGTCAATCCTGGTCTCATGTGTCCACAAGACCAGGCTCTCTTAGGTACTTCTTATCCAACAGTAACCTGACCAGTCTGTTTTTGCAGCCAAATAGAGGTTTACACCTTGCAGTGCAGATCTGTATCTGAAGTCTTCTGTGGAGAGCAGTCACTGACACGTCTACATTACATTGCATTACATTATTGGCATTTGGCAGGCGCTCTTATCCAGAGCAACTTACATTTGATTAGACTAAGCAGGAGACAATCGTCCCCTGGGGCAATGCAGGGTTAAGGGCCTTGCTCAAGGGCCCAACGGCTGTGCAGATCTTATTGTGGCTACACCGGGATTAGAACCACCGACCTTGCGTGTCCCAGACCACTACACTACAGGCCGCCCCTACGCCTGTCTCCTGGAGAGTGGCTCTGATCTGCTGTCTCCTGGAGAGTGGCTCTGATCCGTCGGACAGGTGTTTGGGATTGTGTCTTCATTATGGCGGGGCTTCTTTGGTCATGAACTGTAGAGGTCTTCCAGCCATTTTGATCACTGAGCTCGCCAGTGCTCTTCCTTCCGGAAGGTTCCGTGTCTCACTCAGACGTTCAGGAGGAGCTCAGGGCTCTGTTAGTCCTGCCTGCGCAGATCTGAGGCCTCGTGGGCACGCTGTGTGTTAAAGTGCGTTAAAGACCCTGAGGAGTGCGTTAAAGCGCGTGAGGAGTGTGTTAAAGTGCGTTAGACCCTGAGGAGTGTGTGTTGCGATGGTGTATAGACGCCTCGCTGCATGCTAACCGCGCTCGCTCTCTCGCACTCTCACCCAGCGCGCCGCCGCGTAAATCAAACAATTACATCACAGTTCTCACACCAGCAGCCATAATCCGCTGCACGTGTATGGATTGACTCCTCAAAGTCAATTAATCTGGGCATTAATTATTCATTTCCAGTGAATTAATTATTCATTAACGCGGTCCCTAAACTCCCAAATGTCACAGCAGAGTGTCTGTTTGAAGCGATAACACTTTCAATTACAGAGACTCTGCAAACGACACAAACGGGAAATCAAACAGCGGGCGGACATTCGCTGGGCGCTTTATTCACGCTTGGGCTGTGGACCTGCTGTCCTCTTGTCCTGCTCCTCAGCTTTCTGCAGAACGGCACGGCCGGCATCTGCACACGCACACGCACACGCACACCACCGCACGCTTTCTCTCAGTGTTCGCCGTGTGTCTCAGCCACACAACCACGTGCATCAGGGATCATCTAATCACGGTCCTCAAGGGCAGAGAACTGCTGTTCCTCCCTCCCTTTACCTGGGAGTCAGGTGTGTTCACCCTCCCTTTACCTGGGAGTCAGGTGTGTCCACCCTCCCTTTACCTGGGAGTCAGGTGTGTCCACCCTCCCTTTACCTGGGAGTCAGGTGTGTTCACCCTCCCTTTACCTGGGAGTCAGGTGTGTCCACCCTCCCTTTACCTGGGAGTCAGGTGTGTCCACCCTCCCTTTACCTGGGAGTCAGGTGTGTTCACCCTCCCTTTACCTGGGAGTCAGGTGTGTCCACCCTCCCTTTACCTGGGAGTCAGGTGTGTTCACCCTCCCTTTACCTAGGAGTCAGGTGTGTTCACCCACCCTTTACCTGGGAGTCAGGTGTGTTCACCCTCCCTTTACCTGGGAGTCAGGTGTGTTCACCCTCCCTTTACCTGGGAGTCAGGTGTGTCCACCCTCCCTTTACCTGGGAGTCAGGTGTGTTCACCCTCCCTTTACCTGGGAGTCTGGTGTGTCTACCCTCCCTTTACCTGGGAGTCAGGTGTGTCCACCCTCCCTTTACCTGGGAGTCAGGTGTGATCACCCTCCCTTTACCTGGGAGTCAGGTGTGTTCCACCCTCCCTTTACCTGGGAGTCAGGTGTGTTCACCCTCCCTTTACCTGGGAGTCAGGTGTGTTCACCCTCCCTTTACCTGGGAGTCAGGTGTGTTCCCCACCCTCCCTTTACCTGGGAGTCAGGTGTGGA
>NC_083771.1:48668161-48673161 GCF_963514075.1 Conger conger | reverse complement strand
GGGACTGTGATTGTGTCCAGCGTGAGTGGGGAGGGGAGTGGGACTGTGGTTGTGTCCAGCGTGAATGGGGAAGGGAGTGGGACTGTGATTGTGTCCAGCGTGAGTGGAGAGGGGAGTGGGACTTTGGTGTTTCTAAAAGGCACTCACCGCACCAAACGCCCACACAGTGTATTACTGAAGCTCGCTCCGGGGGGTTACCGTCGTGCTAAACGAGTTAGCAGGCTAGCGTCGTGCTAAACGAGTTAGCAGGCTAGCGTCGTGCTAAACGAGTTAGCAGGCTAGCGTCGTGCTAAACGAGTTAGCAGGCTAGCGTCGTGCTAAACGAGGCCCGTTGTGTTTCAGGCCCCGCTTTCAGCCCAGTTGAATCCTATAAGCATTTACCTTTTTTTTCATACAATTCATGAAGAGGCCAGTTTTGGAGCATTTTATTTATTTATTTATTTTTAATTAATGTTTTTGTCATGCTTGACATCCTAGGCACTTGTATTATGTCATCGGGCTGGTTCTGATTTGCACTTTATTGCACGTCACTCTGGATAAGAGCATCTGCTGAATGACTATAATGTAATGTAATGTAACGTAAAAAAAAAAATTAAATGCTTTTTCTCCGGGGTCTCAGGAGGTGAAAAAACCAAAGCAGAAAGGCCTGGAAATTCTCAGGTGTGGAGCTAGCCTGTGTTAGCATTTGTCCTTAGCTTTGATAGTGTTTGTCCTTAGCTTTGATAGCATTTGTTCTTAGCTTTGTTAGCATTTGTCCTTAGTTTTGATAGCATTTGTCCTTAGCTTTGTTAGCATTTGTCCTTAGCTTTGATAGCATTTGTCTTAGTTTTGATAGCATTTGTCCTTAGCTTTGCTAGCATTTATCCTTAGCTTTGCTAGCATTTCTCCTTGTCTTTGATAGCATTTGTCTTTGTCTTTGATAGCATTTGTCTTAGTTTTGATAGCATTTGTCCTTGGCTTTGATAGCGTTTGTTCTTAGCTTTGATAGCATTTGTACTTAGTTTTCATAGCATTTGTCCTTAGCTTTGATGGAAAACAAAACCCTGAGTTCCCTCTGAAACACAGTTGGCTGTGATCAGGAAAAAAAACAAAAAACAACCTTGCCAAGAAAAACTCCCAAAGCCATTTATTTTCCAGTGAACCTTTGAAGGACAAAGGTTAGGCGGATACTATCCAAGACCTAGTTGTGCAGTTTCATATGAAACGGGTCAGAAGTGCTTGCTGTAATAGTGATTCCAAGAAAGGCAGACATGGCATGGTCCAAGAAAGGCAGGCGTGATGCATGCAGTGTTGGGTTCCCAAGTGGTCCGAGTTGGGTTTGATATTTTATTACTTGTGGCTTCATTACACTGGACAGGAATTCTGCGATATGTTATTTTACTGACTGTTTAATGTCTGCAGTGGAACTTGTACGTCAAGAAACGATAAAGTCAGCACGCACTTTTCCATTTAAATTAATTCTGTTAGAAATGGATGCATGGGCACACCTGTGTTAATTATGTTTGAATTAACTTTTAATTGTGCGTAATTATTTCATTGTGCTTTCTAATTAACAGTGGCCATTTGGCTGTGCAGAACATGCTGGCTGGACTGTTTTGTTGCTTTGTTTCCTGTTCTGAAATTATTGTTGTCAGTGGCTGATATTACCTATAGAACAGCTGAATATTATTTATTGGGGGAAATGGTTTGCAGGGCATTACTGAATTGGTTTGAGTAGTAGTTTGAGACTATGTATAACATTCTTAATACATTTAGAAAAAGGGGAGATGTTCTTGGTGTCTTAACTGCTGATGGAGTAGACTAGATGGACATATCTGGGGTATCTAGCATCTCCACAAGATGCCATGAACGCTGTATTAGGTTCTTAGATGACCATCCAGGACAACAGACCTCAACGCAGTCCTGTGTTTATGGGGTGTTCTGAAATCTGGGGATGATGCCGGTGATGTTTTTTATTCCCTTCCATTGACTAAGTCAAAACTTTCCTCGATCGTAGCCCATTTTCCAGAAGCTGGTAGATTCTATGCAGCTGCATATACAAACTATTATTGTATAAGAAGCTGATATTACTTGCCGCAGATGCTGGTTGATATTGTTTAAACTGCAAATAGTAATATTGTGATCAGCTGATTTTGATGGTCACTGTTACACTCAGAAAAAAGGGTTCTTTGCCTTGGCTCCATGGAGCAACCCTTTTTAGTTCTTTATGGAACCCTCTATCGTAGCTGTAAAGTGTGAACACCCCCAGACAAAGAACCGTTTTGCCCGACAAGGAACCCTTGAACTAGATCGGGTTCTTCTATGGAATCACAGGGTTCCTTTTGAAACCATTTTTTTTCTGAAAGCTTGTAGTAATTCCACAGCATTTTAATTTCTCATTCGAGTTAAATTTTCTTGCAGAGTTTCCTGCTTCCTTAATAAAGGGGCTTGGTCTTCTTGTGTGAGATGGAGGCAAATTAAATTTGAGGGCAGGTTTAATGAAATTCTCCTAATAACACAATTAGAAGGATGACTGATTGGGGGCTGATTACATTTCCAGCGTTGTGGCCCTGGACAAAGCCGCATTGTGATTGGATTGAACGCCTCACCAAGCTTGCGTCCGCCCCGCTGTGCTCTGCGCTGGAGGCCTAATTTCTGTCTCTCTGTTCTTCGGAGCTTCTGCGATGAACGCGCCCACGTGACGTTATTAAATATGCGTAATATAAAACCGGAGAAAGCGTGTTCTTGAGCCCCCTTGTCGGACTCTTGGGGGTCGTCTGTTGATCTGATTTATCGGAGTCGTTTTGGAGCGCGACGGGAAGGTCACCCTGGAGAAGGGCTTCGCTGTTTGTTTTCTGAACGGCGCGGCTAATGGGACGTTGTGGCAGCTCTCCACACCGGATCGTGCGCCGTGTGTGTGACACGGGATCGTTATCCTGGTCCATATAATGAGGACGGATCCTTTGTAACCGGTCTCTTGAGCAGTAGAGGCATTTACCGCAATATTTATGTTGTGGAAACCATGTTAATTTTCCTTTAATGAGCCTCTGCGGGTTTGTTTAAATGTCCCGAAAGATCAAACATCTCAGCCTTACAGGAAGAAAAGAAATATTTACTAATTATGACAGATTCAGTCGGTAAGAGTCACATCAGCTTTTGATGCCTTTCTGAAGCGTGAGACGAGATCAATAGGCACTTGGTTGATGTGGGATTCTAGAAGGACGTTGGAAGTTTGTTTACGCTTGTGAGAGATTCATGCAATGAAAATATTTTCTGAAATATTATTTATTTTATTGTCAAGTGTACCTTGTAGTGTAGTTTTCAGCATAGTAGAATATATGCAGTAGTTCTTGAGATGAAACAAGAGACTTGATATTTTTTCTTGATATGTTATTTTTTAAATGTAACATACACTGGAGACTGCTGATTGGTTCGTGAGAGGCCTGCACTGCTGGTAACCAATGAGAATCCACCAGTGGATGTTTTCCGTTTGATTGTGATGATTGTGATGATTGTGATGATTGTGATGTTGGCCTGGCTGTACAGTTTGAAGGGAAACTCAGGGGAAATGTGTTGGTTGGGTGATTCTGGGCTTGGCCTGTCATGGGTCCTGATGCTGTTTCTGCACGGTCCTGCTGCTGAAGGGATGATGATGAGGTGGAACGCACAGAGAAGATGAGGGAGAGGGAGAGGGAGAGAGAGGGAGAGAGAGTGAGGGAGAGAGAGTGAGGGAGAGAGAGGGAGAATGAGAGGGAGAGTGAGAGAGAGAGGGAGAATGAGAGGGAGAGAGAGTGAGAGAGAGTGAGAGGGAGAGAGTGAGAGGGAGAGAGTGAGAGAGAGAGTGAGAGGAAGAGTGAGAGTGAGAGGGAGAGTGAGATAAAATCTGAATATAGTGACTGTGGACCTGGAGGGCCGTCCACCCCAAGCAAGATAACTATAAATATGTTTGAGAAATCATTCTATCTCAAGTGTGTGGCGGGAGTCTACACCACAACCACAGTGACTCATGATGTTGTCTGGATCTCTTTTACAGTGATTTCTTCCAGCTGCAGGAACAATTGACTGACAGCCAATCAAAATATATCCGAATTTACAGGGCGTCATGGGCAAAATGGCAGTTGGCATGGTCGACATAGTATTTTCAAAACATTTTTGTTTGATCAGTGTGGATGCTTACATCGTTATTGTGATAGTTATGGTTTATAGTTCTAGTTATTGTCAAGTCCTCAAAATGGCTGTTCACAGAATGTTATGGTTCAGCAGTGTAGATGCGCACATCGTTATCGTTATCGTTATGGTTTATAGTTTTGGTTTATAGCTATAGTTCTTGGTGTGAGCGGGCCTTCACTGTCTCCCCAGTGCTGCAGTGCGAAGCAGTCCTGTTTGAGGAAGCATCACTCCGATCTTACTCACCTACAGGCTAAAGGGTCACTCTCCTGTCTGTCTGCCTCTCACTCTCACTCACCTACAGACTGAAGGGTCACTCTCCTGTCTGTTGTCTTACTCACCCTCGGACCCACAGTGGCTGAGCAGCTCGTGGAGGTTTCACACTGATTCAGCTCCCTGATCTCACACTGATTCAGCTCCCTGATCTCACACTGATTCAGCTCCCTGATCTCACACTGATTCAGCTCCCTGATCTCACACTGATTCAGCTCCCTGATCTCACACTGATTCAGCTCCCTGATCTCACACTGATTCAGCTCCCTGATCTCACACTGATTCAGCTCCCTGATCTCACACTGATTCAGCTCTCTTCTCTCCTAGTCTTAAGCCGCGTCCACACCCTGGACTATAACTAGTTATGATGAGAAGGATGTGAGCATCCGCACTGCTGATCAATAACATCCAGGCTGCTGTATTAATGGGCCTGCTGACCCCCAGTGGGGCAGTTAATCGGCCTGCAGACCCACAGGAGCAAAGAGAAAGGTGGGGCGGCTAATTCTGACCTGTGAATCCTCCGTGTTCTCCTCTTATCACACATTAGGAGGGAATTATATCATGTAATTACCTGTATGGAA
>NC_083771.1:48640661-48663161 GCF_963514075.1 Conger conger | reverse complement strand
CCTGCAGAACGAACCAAGTGTTTCACTTCTGTCTGGGCATGACTGCCTTTCAATCTTCCACACAACAGCGGACGAACATAACAGTTCTCCTCTTATGTAAGAACACACAATGTTAGCATGTCTCGGGTGCTGTTGTGGGCGTTTCGGCGTGACATAAAAGGCTCTGACAACTTCCTGGTGAGATTCTGGTGAATTGGAGGCAGGAGACTGGGAAGTAGGGGCGGCCTGTAGTGTAGTGGTTAAGGTAAAGGACTGGGTCCCGCAAGGTCGGTGGTTCTAATCCCAGGCTAGCCACAATAAGATCCGCACAGCCGTTGGGCCCTTGAGCAAGGCCCTTAACCCTGCATTGCTCCAGGGGAGGATTTTCTCCTGCTAATCCACTGTACGTCGCTCTGGATAAGAGCGTCTGCCAAATACCAATAATGTAATGTAATGTATTGTAATGTAAAGACTGTCTCATGGTGAGGCTCTGGTGAGGTCCAGGCAGGAGAAAGCTCTTCGCTCTCAGGAGGAGAGGAGCTGTTGAGGGGCTGTTTGGTGGTACTGG
Organism: Conger conger; assembly: GCF_963514075.1. NCBI lineage: Eukaryota > Metazoa > Chordata > Actinopteri > Anguilliformes > Congridae > Conger > Conger conger. The sequence goes on along the minus strand of NC_083771.1, from coordinate 48,662,614 downwards.
AGGAGGATCTGAGGTCGGTCTGACTGTGAGGTTCTGTCTCCAGGGACCTCAGTGCTGCGGTCTGGTCTGACCGTGTAAACCAAATACAAACCAGAACAGCCACAGAGCACCTGATCAGGCCTGGGTCAAATACACAATTGTTTTGCATTCAAATACTTTCTGTGCTCGACTTATCTTGCCTGGTGCGACTGAGCCAACCTCGAGGACCAGAAGGTGTGGTTTGCAGAGTATTCCTTAGGTTCCAACACACCAGACAAGCTCGGTGAAGAGTAGAAAACACATCACTGTGTCTGCTTAAAAAAATATGTAATATAATGATTAATAATTTTGTGACAAGCCCAGAAAGCAGCTCTCAGCCCCTCTGTTCGTCCTGCACTAATCCAAGCAGAACGCCGCGTCATTCAGCGCGTGGAACGCCGCTTATCGATAAAGATAATGTTCATAATTCTGCCTCCTACAGCAGGTCGGTGCTGCTTATCACGAGCAGACAGGTGCGATTGTTTTTCGCCACGGCTGAGAAAATATTTTCAAGTGTAAAATTTTGCTTCGCTCCCGTTAGAAACGAGCGTTTGGCTGTTTATTTTTATTCAGCCTGTTTTTCTGCGGTAATGAGAGAGCGAGAAGCGCTGATCGCTGCTAATGATCTGTGTTCGGGCGCAGCCCGGAGAGCTGGCTCTTACCGCACATTTCTGCTCTGACCTCCGAGCTCGTTACTGCGGCTGAACGCAGGCCGAACCGTCAGCTCTTTCCATTTCAGCTCTGAGCTGTGGATTTTCTATCGGCGGGGCTCAAAATGACCAGCATGCCCCTCTCTGGGACACGGGCCGAATCTCTCTTTCTCGATCGTGTATAAGACAGACCTGGGCAAATATCGGTATTTGTTTTGGATTCAAATACTTTTCTGTACTCTATTGATCATGCCTGCTAGGAGACGCAGATGGCCTGTGTTTACACTTTTAGGACCATTTAATTTGTTCCAATACACGAGGCAAGCTTAGGCAAATGCTGAAAAATATTTAAATCTGTAACAAATATTGTTTGAGCCCAGGTCTGGTATAATATCGTATTTATTTTTGGAGATTTGTGAACCGGTGGTGAAGTGATCCTTACGCTGGAGAGCGGGACTCGTAGAGGCCTAGTCTTCCCATCGTGCTGTGATCAGCAGGCATCTTTCAGTGTGGATTAAAGAACAGCGGTTCATGGCTTTTAATAAAGACTTATCTTCTGGCCTGCGTTAGTTTCTCAGGCCCTCACCTCTCTCTCAGTCCGTTTGGGATGTCTGATCTTATTTACTGGCCGGTACCTTCAGCGCATGCAAAACTAACAACATGACCGGTGATTGGTGCAAAGCAAATACTCCAACCAATCATCGGTCATGTTATTGGTTTTGTATGTGCTGAAAGCTTTTGCGTAATGCTAAAGATCATTATTGTGAAGATCATTCAAAAGCAGGACTGCCCAACCCTGTTCCTGGAGATCTGCTGTCTCTTCATTCACAACTGGTTGAGCTGCTCATTAGTAGAATCAGGTGTGCCAAATTAGGTCTGAAATGAAAACCTCCAGGGCCGTAGATCTCCAGGAGCAGGGTTGGGCCTCATTCCTTGTCCCCTCCATCCTTGGGGACCATGGGGACCGTTTGTGATTTGACGCCAGATCTTCATCTCCGACAGTGAACAGTGCAGCTATATAGTTTAGACTTTTTTTTGTTGTTGAACCAGCAGGCAGAGAAATCCTGCTTTCCTCTCTGTTAAAGCTGCTGTCTCAGTTAGAGCCTTCGTGCTTTGAAATGCATTCGTAATCTGTGCTGTTTGACTCTGCTGCAGACTGCATGCGTTTGCACAACTCTGTGACTAACTGATCATCTTTCCTCTTTTTATGTTCTGCTGCCCTGCTGTGCTGGAAATGGATTCTGTGGACCAGGTGAGTCTGTCTGTGTGTGTGTGTGTCTGTGTGTGTGTCTGTGTCTGTGTTTCTCAGGGTAGAAAGTGACGGACTGTTTATCGGGGTGGAGTGAGAATAATGCGCTTTGTGTAATCTGGAGCGATTGAGCCGCAGTGGTGTTGTTGTACTGCAGGTTTGGTCTTTTCATTACAGAGTGGAACAGGGAGCTGAGGTTCTCCAGCTCATCAGTACTTTCAGCAGAGATAAGGCGTGCGATTGGCCTGACTGTGTCATTAAAAGGGAAAGCTCTGTCATTGTCCAGAAACAGAGCCATTATCCCTCGTCTTATTTAGAAATCAAGGCTGCATTTTTCTAAATACAAACACACACATTTCCATCTTATTTAATATCATTTTCCATGTGATTTATATGAAATGTATGAATGTCCTTTTTTGGCATTTAAATCTTTTCAGTCCTCTGTGTTTCTGAACCCAGACCCTCTGCTTTTTACTTATCTCTGGCTATTTTATTATACTATATTTACTATATTGTTCCTCATATTTGGTTTGTTTGGTGATGAAAACTTCTTCTGCTGTAGCCGCTGTATTGGCCCTGGCTGTCGGATGCAGATGGTTTTCTCACGGTGGAGATTATTTACAGTACAGTGGATGTTGCGCAGTCCTGTGTGTCTGTGATGGTTTTTCTGTTACGGGTTGTGAGTGTTAACACCTGGGCCTCACTGTCACTCAGCACTCTACCACTCACCTGGTTAAAGGAGCACTCACCTGGTTAAAGGAGCACTCACCTGGTTAAAGGAGCACTCACCTGGTTAAAGGAGCTCAGTGTGCAGGTAGCCCTCACCTGGTTAAAGGAGCTCATTGTGCAGGTAGCACTCACCTGGTTAAAGGAGCTCATTGTGCAGGTAGCCCTCACCTGGTTAAAGGAGCTCATTGTGCAGGTAGCCCTCACCTGATTAAAGGGGCTTCATGGGGAAATGAAAGAGCAGCTCTGTAGACCTCACTGGTTCTGTTTGGTACAGACAAGGCACGGTCCACAATCCTGAACACGCCGTTATTCAGAGACTGTGTTGGGAGAAAGCGGGGTAGTTGAACTCCCAACAAATCTGCCAAAAGGAGAAATGTATCGCTTGCAAAATTACAATTGTTCAAGAAATGCAGTGTACTTTGTAAGTACTTAAAATCTTTATCAGATGTAAGGTCTAAATGTAAGACGAAATGACTTGTTCAGATGAGCTGTTGTTTTGTTTCTTTGGGGTCTGAGCGACAGGGGAAGACGAAGGAAAGACTAACAGTGGCAGCATCCGGCACTGAGCCAAAAACACAGACCCTGTCTCAACAACGTGCTTCCTCTCCGATATCGACCCGGCCAATCAATGGAAGGGTTATTATCTCATAGACACGTTTTTTATGACGTTATTTCACAAATGTCCAGTTCAGCACAACAAATTACACGGCACAAGTCAAAGGTGAGATGCACTTGTGCATTCAGGAGGAGAAAGCACTGTGAGATCTGGCCACGTCTGACACTGCTGGATGTTTTAATTCATTCATTTTGACCTGGGAGTTCAACAACATTCAAATCCATGCTGTGATTTCTTTTCTTTGTCGTGTAAGTAACTCTAGGAACCTACCACCTACTTTGGCCCTAAAATCAGCTGTATAGTGGTTCTCACTGATCTGTATAGTGGTTCTCACTGATCTGTGTAGTGGTTCTCACTGATCTGTATAGTGGTTCTCCTCACGTCACTTCCAAAGTAACTTTCATTGAACAGCTAGAGGTCTCATTGAGCTGCTGAGTGAAAACCTACAGGACAGTAGATTTACCAGGAACAGGGTTGGGCAGCCCTGCTCTAGCTGTTGAATGAGGAGTGCTTTGTTAGGGTTGGAGTGAAACCCTACACGACGGTAGATCTCCAGGAACAGGGTTGGGCAGCCCTGCTCTAGCTGTTGAATGAGGTGTGCTTTGTTAGGGTTGGAGTGAAAGCCTACAGGATGGTAGATCTCCAGGAACAGGGTTGGGCAGCCCTGCTCTTGCTGTTGAATGAGGTGTGCTTTGTTAGGGTTGGAGTGAAAACCTACAGGATGGTAGATCTCCAGGAACAGGGTTGGTTAGCTCTGGCCAATGATCTTAATTAACTAGTAATAGAAGATCATTTTAAATGTAAGGTTTGCCATGCGTGTGTTCCTCTATATCAGTCCACTGATTGACTGGCTGTTTCTGTTAGTGGGAGTGGTGGTGGTGTAAGAAACGCTCTGTTTCCAGCAGGACTGTGTTTTCATCAGTTTATCATTCATTTAGCATCAGCGCAGCGTGATGGGGAAACACACTTTCCCCCGCAGGCCCCAGACTGAATAATAGATGAGCCGCGAGCTTCTCATGCAGTATGTATGTTTCTTAACAACTAACCTACTTTTGCATACTTTTCAATACACTTCCTGAGTGCATGTAGGTTGTGCAGAGATGTTATTGACAGCATAAAATTATGTGTGATTTGTTCGTAGCATTTTGGGGGAGGTTTAATTACAAATGTTTCTTAAAGATTCTGATAATTTGGCATGTTCATGAAAACCATGCCAACAATTACCACTAATTTGCTATGCAAATGCATACACGCATGCACAAACACACACACGCACAAACACACGCACAAACACACACACACACACACACACACACACACACACACACACACACACACAGGCACACACACACACACACAAAACAGACACTGCTTAAGCAGGCATCTTGGTGTGCTTTTGTTTGGCACAGCCTGAACAAGCATCTTAGGCTTTAATGAGACGTGACAAGTGACTAATCTTGAAATGAGTAAAACTGTCTCATCTCATTGGCAATCATTTTCTCTTATTTTGCCAAAAAAAGTCATTGAAATAAGATTTAAAATCTATATATGAGACTAACGTGTTAAGATTGACTTATTCTTTGGTTTTTGCACAGTGCAGACAACAATACACAAATAATATTGTCCACAAGACCACAGAATGTTGTTTCTGGTTCTCTGGTTTTGCCCTCATGCTTCTGCTTTAGATTTTGCACAAAGATGAAATAATAAAGAAATACATTACATTCCATTACATTCCATTACGTTACGTTACGTTACGTTACGTTACATTCCACTACACTACACTACACTACACTACACTACACTACACTACATTATATTATAGGTGTGAAGAGGACCTGAGAGGACAGTACAGTTCCGAGTCCGAGTGTGAACATACAGATAATCAGAACCCTTGAAGAGTACAATCTACTTCCAAACTAGCATACCACAGTTGGCAGCTAGAATACCCTGAATACAACAGTACAACAGCCAATAAAAAACAACAATATCTATACAAGTAACAATATCTATACAATCTATACATAAGTGCCATTACAGCCTAAGGCTAATCATGGTGGTGAGTTGGGGAGGGAAAGGTGTAGCCTGAAGAGATGAGTCTTCAGTCTGCGCTTGAAGGAGGTCAGAGACTCTGCCGTTCTGACATCCAGGTCATTCCACCACCGTGGGACCAGGACAGACAGCAGTCGTGAGCGTGAAGTGCAGGTGTGGCGAGGGGGAGGCACCAGACGGCACAAAGTGGCAGAACGGAGGGGTGTTGTTGGTGTATAGGTCTTGATAAGGGATTGAATATATACAGCGGCTGATCCCTTAACTGCCTGGTATGCGAGCACCAAAGTTTTAAATTTGATGCGAGCCATAACAGGCAGCCAGTGGAGGTTGCTGAGCAGGGGGGTGACATGTGAATGTCACCCCCGTCCCCCGCTGTCCCGTCACTGTGGTTTGCACAGGGATACGGGAGAGTGAGTCACACACACACCGTGCCCGTCAGCACGCAGGAGCTGCAGGTCCTCCCTCCCAGGGAGATCAGCGGGCGAATGGGCGCTGTGTCTCTGGAGCAGACGGGAGATTGATAAAGTCAGATAAATAAGTTTTAAAGAACCCGGTGCAGATAGGAGGAGAGTCCCGGTGACAGCCTTTGTGTGATTGGCCGTGTGTCCAAGCGGCCCTGCGGTGCTTGGTGGCTCCGGGGGGTCGTTCTGGAGGAGGTGGCTGCGGGCACAGCCCCGGCCTCAGCACGGGACAGCCTTATTGCTCCATTAGCTGAGATTGATGCCTCTCCTCCGCTGTGGACAGAACCTTCCTCTCCGCTTCATTTCCTTTCGTTTGGGCCCGGTCCGTTCCCTCCACTGCGTTTCTGAGTTCCAATCGGTCATTTTAACTTTCGGATTTTTTATTAAACTTCAAAACTTCGCCTCCGCTGCGGAGACGCCTTCCGCGGTGCTCTGTGTTTCAGAGAAGAAGAGTGGCCATTGGTTAGCCCTTCTGATTGGCTCAGGCGGACCTCCAGGTATCCATGGCGATTTACAGACGCTCACGTTCCATTACGTCTCACGCACACCGCCAGTTCCCGGTTCACACAGCTCAGACCATCTGTGGAGAAACTGAGACCTTCATCATGAGTAATTCACTCTGACAAATGATACAGCGTTCATCCATTATATGAATCTGAAACGGTGGTGTAGCATATGGCATGTTTGTCATGTATAGCACATAAACCATATCAGAAGCTTATGTCAAATAACAAGTATATGTGGCGGAGCATATGAATAGATATGAATTTCATCAGATGTTGATGTCAGAAATAAGTCATTATTATTATGAAAGTTGCCCTTTTGATCTCGAGTTCTACTCTGCGTAATTACCGTAACAATTCATTGCTTTTGAGTGAAATTGGCATTCTTTCTCTGTGAACCACTTTGCATTAATTTAATGACTGGGACCCGCAAGGTCGGTGGTTTGATCCCCGGTGTAGCCACAATAACATCCCTTGAGTAAGGCCCTTAAACCTGCATTGCTCCAGGGGAGGATTGTCTCCTGCTTAGTCTAATCAACTATACATCGCTCTGGATAAAAGTGTCTGCCAAATGCCAGCAATGTAATGTAATGTAATGTAATGTATTGTATATTTTTATAAGTGATTTAAATAGGGCACTTAATCTCATTGTGCAATCTTGTCTTATCCTGGGATGATGAAAATATACACGTCGTTAGACTTTGAGTTGGGAGGTACATTTGACAGAAATTACTTGTGTGGGTCCTTAAAGGACCAGTGTGGGTGCAGATTGTTGTTTTAGCCGAGCCCTAAGACACCCATTACAACTAATGATGGTCTTGGATCAAGAGCTGATAAATAAAATGGGATGTCGTAGCACTGGGCTAAAACACAAACCTGCAGCGACGCCTGTAAAACGCTCTGATTCAGAAATATAATAAACCTGTAAAAACGCTCTGATTCAGAAATATAATAAACCTGTACAACACTCTGATTCAGACATATATTAAACCTGTAAAAAGCTCTGATTCAGAAATATAATAAACCTGTACAACACTCTGATTCAGACATATAATAAACCTGTAAAAAGCTCTGATTCAGACATATATTAAACCTGTAAAAAGCTCTGATTCAGAAATATAATAAACCTGTACAACACTCTGATTCAGAAATATAATAAACCTGTACAACACTCTGATTCAGAAATATAATAAACCTGTACAACACTCTGATTCAGAAATATAATAAACCTGTACAACACTCTGATTCAGAAATATAATAAACCTGTACAACACTCTCTGATTCAGAAATATAATTAACCTGTACAACACTCTGATTCAGACATATAATAAACCTGTAAAACGCTCTGATTCAGAAATATAATAAACCTGTAAAAACGCTCTGATTCAGAAATATAATAAACCTGTAAAAACGCTTTGATTCAGAAATATAATAAACCTGTACAACACTCTGATTCAGAAATATAATAAACCTGTACAACACTCTGATTCAGAAATATAATAAACCTGTACAACACTCTGATTCAGAAATATAATAAACCTGTACAACACTCTGATTCAGAAATATAATAAACCTGTAAAAACGCTCTGATTCAGAAATATAATAAACCTGTAAAAACGCTCTGATTCAGAAATATAATAAACCTGTAAAAACGCTCTGATTCAGAAATATAATAAACCTGTACAGCGCTCTGATTCAGAAATATAATAAACCTGTACAGCGCTCTGATTCAGAAATATAATAAACCTGTACAGCGCTCTGATTCAGAAATATAATAAACCTGTACAACACTCTGATTCAGAAATATAATAAACCTGTACAGCGCTCTGATTCATTCTCTCCAGCTGTTCCTGCCGTGAGCGATTGCATTTGCACAGGACAGCAGAGGTGCATTGTGGGTTAAGAGGGAACGTGGCTTGAATGTTGGAATTCTGGGACAGGAAGCTGGCTCTTGAACTTTAAATAACAGCGCAGTGAATGAATGTCTGTGATTGGGCACAGACATGAGAGAGTATTTTTTCACTCAGAGAGTGGTCACTGTGTGGAGTAGCTGGCCAGGAGTGGGGGGTGGGGGTGGAAACACTGTGGGGTTTTCAACACCAGGCTCGATACGGTGCTAGATACCATTTAGATTTAGGCAAACTAAACAGTAGGAAAAACTAAGTTACGTGGTCGGAAAGGCGAGCGTTGCTGGGTTGAATGGCCTGGCTGTCCAAGATGTTATATTATGTTCATAAATATTAAAATCATAATAAATGACATCCCAACACTATGCTGTGGCCTTCTATTTATGATAGCTTGCAGGAGCAATAACTCTTGTAGGAATGAGTGTCTTTTTTCATAGCCAGACGTTTTTTTCCACTTTACCTTTCTTCTTTTAAGAGTCAGTGGGACAGAAATTGAGACCCTTCCCGTCAGCGTTCCGTGATTTGGGAGCGAGTGGGCAGGGTGCTCCAGAGCGCTTATCCGGGTCTGTTTTCCTGCGGCAAGCCCAAACGGCGTTCCAAGAACAGCGGGATTCCCACATTCCGCTGGGCCAGAGGGGGGGTGTGGTTTCAGCGGAGGCCCCTCCCTCGTGTGGGTGGCGTCCGGGAGGCCACGCCCCTCCCACAGTGAGGCTCCGGTCCAGAGAAGTTCCACTGCGGGAGCAACCCGCTCACCGTAGTGCTGATCCTTTTAAAGCAGGGCAGTCAAACTCGCCAGTTTGCTTCTCCACAGACCGTGAAAACCGTTCTTCAGCAGGCTCTGTGTGCTGCTCTGGTTCCCGAGGTGGGGTTTTATGTGCGGTTTTTAAGGATGTACCAGGACTCTCTTTAGGCTCATAGCTCATGAAATGGGGCTGTGCCGTAAACAGCTTTCGTGACGCCAGGCTCAGTGTAAATTAACTTACCTTTCCATCCTCAGCTCAAAGACCTAAAACCAAAGTCATCTCGATTTATTTCGTGAAATGTGGCCAGTATTTAGGCAATAAAATAGTGTTAAATTAATAAAGTCCGCTCTCTTTTTATTTTATTTTTCTTATTGACTATGCATTGCACATTGGCTGTCAACTGATTAAGAATTTTCCATTCGTTAAAAAACTGCTAATAGCCGAACAACAAAACCTATCAATAACAAGATAATATGGCAGCTTAGCTTCAGCGGTTAGCCATGAGAAGGGTACAGGGTGGTATGGCTGCTTAGCTTCAGCGGTTAGCCATGAGAAGGGTACAGGGTGGTATGGCTGCTTAGCTTCAGCAGTTAGCCATGAGAAGGGTACTGGGTGGTATGGCTGCTTAGCTTCAGCGGTTAGCCATGAGAAGGGTACAGGGTGGTGTGGCTGTGTAGCTTCAGTTAGCCATGAGAAGGGTACAGGGTGGTGTGGCTGCTTAGCTTCAGCAGTTAGCCATGAGAAGGGTACAGGGTGGTGTGGCTGCCTAGCTTCAGCGGTTAGCCATGAGAAGGGTACAGGGTGGTGTGGCTGTGTAGCTTCAGTTAGCCATGAGAAGGGTACAGGGTGGTATGGCTGCTTAGCTTCAGCGGTTAGCCATGAGAAGGGTACAGGGTGGTGTGGCTGCTTAGCTTCAGCAGTTAGCCATGAGAAGGGTACAGGGTGGTGTGGCTGCCTAGCTTCAGCAGTTAGCCATGAGAAGGGTACAGGGTGGTGTTTGGATAGTTAACTTTGGTGACTTTTGCTCTGTTTGTTTGTTTGTTCAAAAAAAAAAAAAAAATGGCCCTTGTCCTTATCTTTGTTGTACAGGTAGCAGTTGAAATTGTACTTACCTCTAGGGTCTTTCAGCGAACTTATCCCTGGTTATGGGTATGCACTTTGTTGTACGTCGCTCTGGATAAGAGCGTCTGCCAAATGCCAATAATGTAATGTAATGTAATGGTGTGGCTGCTTAGCTTCAGCAGTTAGCCATGAGAAGATTTTGTATAAAACATGCTAAGTGTACATAAGTATGAATAATTTAGCATCCATTGTATCTGCCTCGATGAAGTCCTTTGCTATTACACTGTGCTCATGCGTTCTTGGCTGTGGATACCTTGTATATTTGCCTAAAAGCCCTTTTAAAAATAATACCTGCAGGACCTTTTGTGCTTTTAATCTGCATGACCCTGCAGCCGTCTGAAGGAGAGGAGCGGTCTGTTCCAGCCTGTGGAGGATGTTGTCATGGCTGCAGTTTTCCGGTCCAGTTGGGTGACTTTGAATGAACTTGTGGATGGAAGAAGCAAAACCTCGCTGTTTTTTGGGCTACTTTAAAAAACCACTGTGGGACTGCAGGTGCAATCAGACACGGTCTGTGGTGGGAGAAGAGACGTCTCTACCGTTACGACCTGTCGTAAGCTTCGTGCTTACCTTCGTTTGTCTCTCCTGCGTGTGTGGGGGTCTCTGATTTTCTTTCGGTTTGTCATCAGACCGAACGTTTCCAGTTGCCGAAGGCGTGGCGTGTTATCCATCAGCACACTCTCGCTGCTCAGATTTCCTCTGTGTTTGGGGATTGCGATTACCGGGTTGATTTTGTGTGTTTGACCCAGTTTTGATTGACTCTGAGTATCATCCATTACATCCATTACATTACATTATATTACATTACATCCATTACATTACATTACATTACATTACATTACATTACATCCATTACATTACATCCATTACATTACATTACATTACATTACATCCATTACATTACATTACATTACATCCAGCACCTTTATTTTGCCGTTTGCGATTGACTCCATTTTCCCTCCTCTCCGGCCCCTCTGCTGCCCATCACTCCAGGTAGTTAGGACGCTCCCGGCTGGATCACGAATCCTTCCGCCAGGACACCATTTTGTTGTCTTGCTCTGTTATTTTTCCTTAATTATCTTTGAAGGTGACTCGGGGGAATCTCATGCTCCAGGGGGTGTCCTGTTCAGACTCCTGTTCCAGCTTGCGGAGGGTTGTTGGGTTGACTGCGGTTTTCTCGCCCTGTTGGGAGACTTTTAATGAGCTTGTGGAAATGGCCGAGCCACAGGTAGCTGTTTCTGGGGAGCTTTTAAAACCGGCTGCAGGACTACAGGTATGAGTGCAGTCAGGCTATGGTGGAAGGAATTATGTTTCCACCCGCATAACGGACACTTATACCAGAAAACTGGAAGAATATGTTCTCATTCAGAGACCCCTGCACACACATACTATATGTCCTTGATGCCAGAATAGCCTTGCCCAGAAATGATTACATTCTTGGCCTGTATACTGTGTCTACATATTACATATACAGTAGGAGTCTAAAAAAGAAGTCTAATAAATACCTAATAAAGTGCTCCCTGAGTGCATACCCTGCTTGATAATTGAATACTGTGTAAAAATGGCAAAAGCTGTGTTAGTATCTCGGGATAAGAGCGTCTGCTAAATGGCTGTAGTGTAACGTAATGAAGTGTGAATATTCTGCATCATCGTTATCTGATGCTGCTTCAGTGCTGGGGCTGTCTTAACTGGCATATTCATCCCATGCACACTGCTATGCTCTCTGTATCTGTTGGGGGATGTTGAGCAGGAAATAAATCAAGGCCTAGCTTTTTTTATGGCTGGAGGAATTCCTCTGAAGCTCATCGGGGAGTGTTGTATTGAGCCGTGTTAGATTGATGGTGTATCTGGAATTTGGTGATCCCTATCAGTGATGGATGGGCAACTGGGATAGGAATGGAAACTGATCAGGTCAGTACGTTTAGGAAAAACGGAATGCAGCTTGAGGGCTGGGAGTCTGTGTGTTTCTGTAGTAAAGTAGCTGATCTCTCTAAGAGTCTGTGTGTTTCTGTAGTAAAGTAGCTGATCTCTCTAAGAGTCTGTGTGTTTCTGTAGTAAAGTAGCTGATCTCTCTAAGAGTGTGTGTGTTTCTGTAGTAAAGTAGCTGATCTCTAAGAGTGTGTGTTTCTGTAGTAAAGTAGCTGCTCACTCTAAGAGTCTGTATATTTCTGTAGTAAAGTAGCTGATCTCTCTAATAGTCTGTGTGTTTCTGTAGTAAAGTAGCTGATCTCTCTAAGAGTCTGTGTGTTTCTGTAGTAAAGTAGCTGATCTCTCTAAGAGTGTGTGTGTTTCTGTAGTAAAGTAGCTGATCTCTAAGAGTGTGTGTTTCTGTAGTAAAGTAGCTGATCCCTCTAATAGTCTGTGTGTTTCTGTAGTAAAGTAGCTGATCTCTCTAAGAGTCTGTGTGTTTCTGTAGTAAAGTAGCTGATCTCTCTAAGAGTCTGTGTGTTTCTGTAGTAAAGTAGCTGATCTCTCTAAGAGTCTGTGTGTTTCTGTAGTAAAGTAGCTGATCTCTCTAAGAGTGTGTGTGTTTCTGTAGTAAAGTAGCTGATCTCTAAGAGTGTGTGTTTCTGTAGTAAAGTAGCTGCTCACTCTAAGAGTCTGTATATTTCTGTAGTAAAGTAGCTGATCTCTCTAATAGTCTGTGTGTTTCTGTAGTAAAGTAGCTGATCTCTCTAAGAGTCTGTGTGTTTCTGTAGTAAAGTAGCTGATCTCTCTAGAGTGTGTGTGTTTCTGTAGTAAAGTAGCTGATCTCTAAGAGTGTGTGTTTCTGTAGTAAAGTAGCTGATCTCTCTAATAGTCTGTGTGTTTCTGTAGTAAAGTAGCTGATCTCTCTAAGAGTCTGTGTGTTTCTGTAGTAAAGTAGCTGATCTCTCTAAGAGTCTGTGTGTTTCTGTAGTAAAGTAGCTGATCTCTCTAAGAGTCTGTGTGTTTCTGTAGTAAAGTAGCTGATCTCTCTAAGAGTGTGTGTGTTTCTGTAGTAAAGTAGCTGATCTCTAAGAGTGTGTGTTTCTGTAGTAAAGTAGCTGCTCACTCTAAGAGTCTGTATATTTCTGTAGTAAAGTAGCTGATCTCTCTAATAGTCTGTGTGTTTCTGTAGTAAAGTAGCTGATCTCTCTAAGAGTCTGTGTGTTTCTGTAGTAAAGTAGCTGATCTCTCTAAGAGTCTGTGTGTTTCTGTAGTAAAGTAGCTGATCTCTCTAAGAGTCTGTGTGTTTCTGTAGTACAGTAGCGGATCTCTCTAAGAGTCTGTGTGTTTCTGTAGTACAGTAGCTGATCTCTCTAAGAGTCTGTGTGTTTCTTTAGTAAAGTGGCTGCTCACTCTGGTCCGGTGGCAGAGTAGCAGCCTCAGCAGGTTCTGTCAGTGCGCGTACACTAATAAAACGCTTCAGATGAACCTAATTGACATGATCTGGCTGTGTGTACATATGAGTCTCTGTGCGGTCACAATCACACCTCTACTGCTCTCCCTCCCCTCTCTCCCTCCCTCTCTCATTCTCTCTTGCTCACTCTCTCATCTTTCCTCTCTCTTTCTTCCCCTCTCTATGCCTCTCTCTCTCTTCCCCCTCTCTCCCTCTCCTCTCTCTCTCTCTTCCTCCCCTCTCCCTCTCTCTTCTTCCCCCCTCTCCCTCTCTCTCTCTCTTCCCCCCTCCCTCTCCCTCTCTCCCTCTTTCTTTCTTCCCCTCTCTCCTCTCTCTTTCTTCCCCCTCTCTCTCTCCCTCTCTTTCTTCCCCCTCCTCCTCCTCCCTCTCTCTTTCTCCCCCCCTCTCTCTCCCTCTCTCCCTCTCCCCCCTCTCTCTCTCTCTCTCTCTCTCTCTCCCCTCCCTCCCTCTCTCCTCTCTCCCCCTCTCTCTCCCCCTCCCTCCCTCTCTCTCTCTCCCTCCTCTCTCTCCCACCCCCTCTCTCCCTCTCTCTCTCCTCTCTCCTCTCTCTCTCTCTCCCTCCTCTCCTCTCTCTCTCTCCCTCTCTCTCTCTCCCTCTCCCTCCCCCCCTCTCTCCTCTCCCTCTCTCTCTCTCTCCCCCCTCTCTCCTCTCTCTCTCTCACCCTGGGTTTTATTGTGTGCCATTGCCTCTCGTCGTACAGCATTGTTAAGATCAATATTTCCATTAGAGTGTGAAAGCAGAGTGAAATGTTATCTAATACAGCACCATGACCCCATGCCCTAGAGAGATCCATTCCCTTTACCTGTGCTGTCAACGGCGTAATGTGTAACCCCAGCCCAGGAAAATCTATTCCAGATAACATGAAGCCAATTCTGTGACTGCACCCAGATTATATCATAACATATGACAAGTTGCTCATTCTATTCATGTCATCCGTAAAAGAGAAACGTGGTTACGACGAGTGTCTTTAAGAGCTCTCTGCGGGGTCCGTTTTATCTGACACTTGCTTCTGTTCCGTCTGGGAAGTGCAGATGAGATGATGGAATTCAGTGACACACGCGACGTGCTAGAATAACAGATTCGAGTCACACAGCTGTGGCGTGTTCGCACTGTCGACACACGTGCACAGTACATCTCACTAGACACCAAGACCTTTCGGCTACAGACCTGGGTCAAATACCTTTCTACGCTTTACTGAGCTTGTCAGGTGTATTGGAACCTGTGAAATACTCTCAACAAGTGCAAACCCTGCCTCCTGGTGCTCTTGTTTGGCTCTGTTGCACAAGATAAGATCAGTTGAGCACAGAAAAGTTTTTGAATCCAAAGCGATCAGGTATCTGACCCCGGCCTATTGGGCATGGACAAAACCAATAACATGACCAATGATTGGTCATGGCATTTGTCTTGCACCAATCATTGGTTGTGTTATTAGTTTGTGCATGTGCTAAAAGATTCTGTACATGGTATTTGGCCTATAGTTTTGTAACATTATTACATTACATCACATTATTGGCATTTGGCAGACGCTCTTATCCAGAGCGACGTACAGTTGATTAGACTAAGCAGGAGACAATCCTCCCCTGGAGCAATGCAGGGTTAAGGGCCTTGCTCAAGGGCCCAATGGCTGTGCGGATCTTATTGTGGCTACACCGGGGACTGAACCACAGACACGGTGTCCCAGTCATGTACCTTAACCGCTACGCTACAGGCTGCCCTGTGCCCCACGTGTTTATAACGTGTTATAAAACTACCGCCAACCATTTTAAAAAGAATCTGCCCAACAGGAACCCAGGTCTGTCCTAATACACGGACCACACATAAATGAGTAACCATGTACCTTCTGGCTTGGAGTTAGTTATCATCAGTGACTGGTGCAGTGCTAAGAATTCAGTCTTTTTTAGCATACCAAAAGACTTCCTGAGATACAGACACAAAGTATCACAAATAGTTTTTCTGTTTGGGCTGTCCTGGTCAATGCCTCTCACATTTCCCTAGGGTTTCATTTTCATTACTTTTCACGCTTTATTTGGAAGTCGTATCCGTTTAGTAATAGCATTTATGGATTTAAGCTGTGTGCACGATTAAACATTGAGACAAATCCACAGAACCTGGTCTGAGCTATTGGTTATTGAGTTGTGTCATAAAAAACAAGCTCAAGGTCTGCAAAAGCTGTTTTTATTTTTCATGTAATCTCCTTTTCATAGTGGAGGTGTGTTGTCTGGTGTAATAAAAAAAAAAAGGAAATGCAAAAATCCACTCTGTGCCCTGTTTTTAGTTTAACGAAATTAATCGAGTGTTTTAGCTGTAGGGCAGCACTGGAAGCAGGGAATTTTCCCTTTCTTTGTTTGCAATTAAATGTTTGTTCAAGTCTTTTATACGATTCTTCTTATTCTACTTTATTTTATATCCTTCAGTTCTCCAGCCAGACCTGCGCGGTGATTCTTTCAGATGTTTGGCATTCAGATCGCAGTCTCTACTGTTAACAAATGCGCGCTAAGAGTCTAAAGAACTCCATTTAAATGGAATTTCTTTAATCCCAAAATGGGTATAAGACTGCACTTAACCGAAGATGAATCTATTGTTATATAAGACAAATGAACCGTCTCTCTGTGCTGCTGGCCAAAAATGTGATTAATTCAACTTTAGAAAGCTGATGCAAATCAGTTGATGATATCAGGGAATCCGTTGATGATTGGCTGGAACTGCTGTTGGCCAAAAGCGAGGATTTTAGAAGTGGAATTTATATTGAAGCCGTGGGCAGTACCCAGGTTTATTAGTCTTTGGAAATGTCAGAACATCCTGAAATGAAGTGAGCTGAATTATTCACTCAAACACATGCTTTTCTCCCCAGCCCAAAGGCTGAAGGCTCGGTGTATGCATTCGTTAAGATGGCTAACAGCACCTTGTGCCGGCAATCACAGATATCCTTAATATATCTTTGTAAACCGGCTTTACGCCAGTTGCTCTGAAGTGAGCTGTTGTGTTGCATCATCTGAGATATCTGTGGTGAGAGTGGCTGTTTAAGGACATGGAGGTGTGGTGGGGTTTAGCATGTTAGAATCCTGGCCTGGGCCTCTCTGTGCGGAGTGTGCATGTTCTCCCCGTGTCTGTGTGGAGTGTGCATGTTCTCCCCGTGTCTGTGTGGAGTGTGCATGTTCTCCCCGTGTCTGTGTGGAGTGTGCATGTTCTCCCCGTGTCTGTGTGGAGTTTGCGTGTTCTCCCCGTGTCTGTGTGGAGTTTGCGTGTTCTCCCCGTGTCCGTGTGGAGTTTGCATGTTCTCCCCGTGTCTGTGTGGAGTGTGCATGTTCTCCCCGTGTCTGTGTGGAGTTTGCGTGTTCTCCCCGTGTCTGTGTGGAGTTTGCGTGTTCTCCCCGTGTCCGTGTGGAGTTTGCATGTTCTCCCCGTGTCTGTGTGGAGTGTGCATGTTCTCCCCGTGTCTGTGTGGAGTTTGCGTGTTCTCCCCGTGTCTGTATGGAGTTTGCGTGTTTTCCCGTGTCTGTGTGGAGTGTGCATGTTGTTTGTTTTTTAGATGTACAGAAGACAAATAATAACAATTTCTTATTTAGTTGTTGCCTTCATCCAAAGCAAAGCAACTTACAGTTGATTAGACTAAGCAGGGGACAATCCTCCCCTGGAGCAATGTGGAGTTAAGGGCCTTGCTCAAGGGCCCAACAGCAGTGCAGATCTTATCGTGGCTACACCTGGGCTCCAGACACACCACACACATCTGTCTCTGAGTACGTACTCTCTGAGCATGGACTCTCTCTGAGCATGGACTCTCTCTGAGCATGGACTATCTCTGAGTATGGTCTCTCTTTGAGTATGGACTGTCTCTGAGTATGCACTATCTCTGAGTATGGACTCTCTGAGTATGGTCTCTCTGAGTATGGACTCTCTCTGAGTATGCACTCTATCTGAGTATGGACTGTCTCTGAGTATGGACTCTCTCTGAGCATGGACTCTCTCTGAGTATGCACTATCTCTGAGTATGGACTGTCTCTGAGTATGCACTATCTCTGAGTATGGACTGTCTCTGGGTATGGACTCTCTCTGAGTATGCACTATCTCTGAGTATGCACTATCTCTGAGTATGCACTATCTCTGAGTATGCACTGTCTCTGAGTATGGTCTGTCTCTATGAGCCGTTGCGTTAGGCTGTGAGGACATCCCTCATGACTGAGAGTGACAGCTGAATGACCTGTCGCTCACAGCTCCTGCCAGTGAGTCTCATCTTATTGCATTAGATCTCCGCGCTGCTTTCAGCACTATTGATCACGTCCTGCTCTTCACTCGGCCGGGGAGTGAGACGGGATCCTCAGTGGAAGCGCTGGAGGCCTCGTAAATCACATCTCACACACGTACCACCCAATTTATTAAATTAGCTTGGAATAAATCGTCTGCTTTCCACACGTGCATCTGCAACGCTTCAAGGCTGTGTGCTTGGACCAGCACTGCTCCTGTAACACTGCGGAAAAGGGCTGTCTTAACAAGCGTCTTAGCCTCGAAAGGAGACTTAAGATCTTTTTTTTTTTCCTCGGGAGAAAATATCAGCTTGTCTTAGGTTATTTTTGACTTGACAAGTTAAATTGAAATCGTGAAATGAGTAAAACCACATTGGCAATATTTATTTAGCAAAAATGTTATAGAAATAGGATTTAAATATAAGCCTAAAATACTTCTTCAGATTGACTTTTTTAGCGGAGGAGAAATTCTGTGCAGAAATTGACTTTCATTGCTATGCAGACAGGGCTGACAAAGTCTGAGGATGCTTGCAGATAGATGTGATAATGTCGAAAGTTTCTGCAGGTAAACACAGGGAAATTGAAGTTCCTCATTGGTTTCCCCCCTCAAAATCGGGGAACTGGTTTCTGTGTTGATATCGGTCCAGAAATCCCATCAAACACACACTGTTATTTTTAGCGAGGCTTTGTTCTTCCACCGAAGGAATATTGGCAGGATCCTCCCCTGTCAGTCTCAGCTGGGGGTATAAAAACTGACACGTGCCTTTGTGTCTTCAAGAATAGATTACTGTAATTCTGTTTTCTGCTGCTGCAAAATGTGTTCTCTCCAACATCCTGTCAGCACACATTCTGACAGGAAAAGTGTCCCAGTGGCCTCTAGGATCCAGGTCAAAGCCTTCATGTTAATGTAGAAGTCTCTGTGTTGATGTAGAAGTCTAGGTGTTGATCTAGAAGTCTCGGTGTTGATGTAGAAATCTAAATGGTTGGCATTTATATAGCGCCTTTATCCAAAACGCTGTGCAATTGATGCTTCTCATTCACCCATTCATACACACACTGACGGCGATTGGCTGCCATGCAAGGCACCGACCAGCTCGTCGGGAGCATTTGGGGGTTAGGTGTCTTGCTCAGGGACACTTCAACACAGCCCGGGCGGGGATCGAACTGGCAACCCTCCGACTGCTAGACGACTGCTCTTACTGCCTGAGCCATGTCGCCCCTACCAAGTCTAGTTGTTGATGTAGAAGTCTAGGTGTTGATGTAGAAGTCTAGGTGTTGATGTAGAAGTCTCTGTGTTGATGTTGAAGTCTCTGTGTTGATGTAGAAGTCTCTGTGTTGATGTAGGAGTGTAGGTGTTGATGTAGAAGTCTTGGTGTTGATGTAGAAGTCTCTGTGTTGATGTAGAAGTCTCTGTGTTGATGTAGAAGTCTCTGTGTTGATGTAGGAGTCTAGGTGTTGATGTAGATGTCTAGGTGTTGATGTAGAAGTCTAGGTGTTGATGTAGAAGTCTCTGTGTTGATGTAGAAGTCTTGGTGTTGATGTAGAAGTCTTGGGGTGATCTGGCAGAAGTCTGTTTTTCTGACCTTATTCAGCTGTAACAGTCCCAGTCCAGTTTGACCTGTGGCTGTTCTTCACCCCAAACACTGTGCCGTCAGAGAGAGCACCCCCTCCCAACAGACCGCCAGACTAGTGACAATATAAATGCATTTTCATGAATTTTTCTGTTTTGGCTTTTCATTCAAAATGAGGGAACGGGCTTCAATATACCACTGTCTTTATTTAATGCAGTTTGTGGCTGTCTTTTTAAGTCAGTGTCAAGCCCATTTGTGTCGTGTTTTTTGAGTGCTCTGTATTTTTTATTCTAGAAGAATCTTTTCTCTTCTGAAACTAGTTATCTCAAACTCAGATCCTGGAGTTTTTCTGTGTCTGCTGTTTTTCAATGTGTTGCTTGGCATGTGAGTGCTATTATGCTGCCAGTTTTGTAGCACAGAGACTAATGGTTTGGTGTGTTAACGCTATCCTATTGCCTGTTTGTACAGCTGAGGCTAGGTACTAGGTGTGTGTTGAGGCTAAGTGCTAGGTGCTATGTTTTTGTTGAAGCTAAGTGCTCAGTGCTAGGTGTGTGTTGACGCTAAGTGCTCGGTGCTAGGTGTGTGTTGGTGCTAAGTGCTCGGTGCTAGGTGTGTGTTGGTGCTAAGTGCTCAGTGCTAGGTGTTTGTTGAGGCTAAGTGCTCGGTGCTAGGTGTGTGTTGAGGCTAAGTGCTAGGTGCTAGGTGTTTGTTGAGGCTAAGTGCTAGGTGCTAGGTGTGTGTTGGTGCTAAGTGCTCAGTGCTAGGTGTGTGTTGAGGCTAAGTGCTAGGTGCTAGGTGTTTGTTGAGGCTAAGTGCTCAGTGCTAGGTGTGTGTTGGTGCTAAGTGCTCGGTGCTAGGTGTGTGTTGAGGCTATGTGCTAGGTGCTAGGTGTTTGTTGAGGCTAAGTGCTAGGTGTGTGTTGACGCTAAGTGCTAGGCGTGTGAGCTCTCTTCATTGTCGTAGGGATGAAGCTACGCTCTGTTAGCAGGCAGCGTTTCCATTTGACCCAGCTCCACAGTGGCAGTATTATGCAGCCGCTCTGGGTTGACAGCGCTCTCCCCACAGACGGCCCTCCAGGCTGGTCTGAGGGGCTCTATTTCCACCATAAGGCCTCTTTCACATGGAGCCGGGAGGGTGAGACACGCTGAAGTCACATCAGCTCACAGGACCGCACACGGTCCTCAGAAACGCCCGGAGCTCTGCATCCCTCTCAGCTGCCATGGCGATTTGACCTGAGGGGGGGGGGGGTCCTGCAGTGCCTCCCCCCCACCTTCCCATGCCCCCTCTGGGAGGCGCTCTAGACCTATATGTACCCAGATGCTCTACAAACATATTTAAAGGCCCACACCGTCAGCGTTATCTTCCTGTTTTTAGTTTCTGAAACCCCCGCAACCCTAGTCCTTCTCACGCGACCCCAGAGCCCAGTTCCCCCTCCCACTCCGCCTCCCCCTCCTGTGTTCTGCTCTCTGGGTGAACACGTAGCAACGTCATCCAGTAATGATGCAAAAACATACGTTGTGTCACCCGGGGAAACTGTTTCACAAACAGTATGGAAAAATAGAAGTTTGATCCAAAAGTATGCATACTTCTACCAAAATTGGAATCGTTGTCTGGAACACGAGTGGAATGCTCCAGGGTGATATGAAAAGCTGAAAAGCAGGAGAAACTTGCAGGTGGGCCTTTAACAAGTCCTTCATTCCCCATGCCGTTGCTTTAATGAATCGTTTATGTTTGTTAACCATGGAACTCTGATGAACTGGTGAGCTACCAGAAGCTCTGTTGTGTTGTGTATGTACCGGGTCTTTTGTGGTCTGTTTTGTGTGACTGTTTCTTTCTATCTATCTATCTATCTATCTATCCATCTATCCATCATCTATCTATCTACCTACCTATCTGTCTATCTCAGCCTTCGACACGGAGTGGAAAATCTCCCTCTCTTGTCTGTTTTCCCCTGATAATTAGAGTTAGATTATCAGCATTCAGCACGAACCTCCTCACTTGTGAAAGTGCTGATCTAATTCTCCTCCCTCCACCACCTGATATTAATGCTGCTCAGCCTCCTGTTGGGAGGATCCGGCTGTGCCCAAGATGAGAGGAGAAACTTTCCCGTCTCCCTGAGAGTCTGTGCCGGGAACAGACCCTTTCTCTGGGCTGTGATGACTGAAATGGGAGCGATCAGATAAAGTGAAGGTTATTTTACAGAAAAGGGCAGCTGGGTGTGAAACAACGCTCTCTGCTCTCTGCTCTCTGCTCTGTGCTCTCTCTGCTCTCTGCTCTGTGCTCTGTGCTCTCTCTGCTCTCTGCTCCCTCTGCTCTCTGCTCTAGGTGTGAAACAACGCTCTCTGCTCTGTGCTCTGTGCTCTCTCTGCTCCCTCTGCTCTCTGCTCTCTGCTCTCGGTGTGAAACAGTGCTCTCTGCTCTCTGCTCTCTGCTCTCAGTGTGAAACAGTGTTCTCTGCTCTCTGCTCTCAGTGTGAAACAGTGTTCTCTGCTCTCTGCTCTCAGTGTGAAACAGTGTTCTCTGCTCTCTGCTCTCGGTGTGAAACAGTGCTCTCTGCTCTCTCTGCTCTCTCTGCTCTCGGTGTGAAACAGCACTCTCTGCTCTCTCTGCTCTCTCTGCTCTCTGCTCTCTCTGCTCTCTCTGTCTGAGTTCCTCCACCTCTCGGGGGAGCTTCAACACTTGCTCTTAAGTTTCATGAATAAATGATTCAT
>NC_083771.1:48625661-48635661 GCF_963514075.1 Conger conger | reverse complement strand
TTAAAGCAGAGTCCACATCAGGAGCAGCAGTAAATTAGCGCGTTGGATGTGTGCCAGCTTGCTGCTGTGTGTGTGTGTGTGTGTGTGCGCCAGCTTGCTGCTGTGTGTGTGTGTGTGTGTGTGTGTGTGTGTGTGTGTGTGTGTGCCAGCTTGCTGCTGTGTGTGTGTGTGTGTGTGTGTGTGTGTGTGTGTGTGTGTGTGCCGGCTTGCTGCTGTGTGTGTGTGTGTGTGTGTGTGCCGGCTTGCTGGTGTGTGTGTGTGTGCTTACCAGGAGGGGAACAGGTGGAAGTTGCACAAGGGATAGTTAATCCCCTGTGAGATCCCTCATTCTGTGCACTTTCCTGCCCAAGAAAGAGTTCCTTTCCCCACTTAAATAGCTACAGTAGAAACGACATTAATATTCAATATTCTAGAGACAGCAGGCCCTTAGCCTGTTTTAGCCCTGAACAAGTGGCTGTTATGAGCGATGCTTAGACCCAGAATAGTTCTGTTTGGAGCTCCATAAAGCACATCGTGCTGAATATCTGCCCTCACGCGAGCTCAGTGCCCAGCAGAGCGGTGCGGTCTGCGGTGGCAGGATCGGGCCGATTGGGAGCGGTGCGTTATCTGGGCCGGGCCGGTGTACGTCAGGACCGGGCCGGGCCGGGCTGTAGGGCCCGAGAGAGCGGCGAGGCGGAGCGCGTCTCGCTCGGCTCCGTTCAGACTCGGGTCCCTTTGACGTCACGTCCCCCCCGGAGGATGTGGTGCAACACGACACAACCGGCGGAAAACCTTCCATCGGAACGGCGGGGAGATAGAGACATAAATAAATAAATAAACACGCAAAATTTCAAAGGGGCCGAACGTCTGGAACTTGGAGGAATTGATGATTCCCAATGAAGTGATCAAAGCGGGCTCAGATGTTTAATCGCTCCGCTGGAGGCCAGAGTTTCTGCGGAGGCGAGCGCAGCTTAGCGAGAGGGTTTCCTCCGCACCCGCGTAATTAGTCTCTGACGGCCTTCTGGGACGTTCTCTCCAGCCTCTCTGGAGGACCAGCCCGGCGAGATGTGATCGCAGACCAACTCAGGAACGTCGACACATTCCGTTCATTTTCGATGGAGAGCCTTGCGTTGCGTGATGTTCTCAGTCCGCTGAGTGCCGTGTACGTTGGGCGGTTCTGTGTGTACGTCGTGTGATCTGCCCGTTCAAATCAACGGCGTCCAGCACAGCTTGCCCGTTCCGGTTCCCGTCAGGTGTAGAAACATCAGGATGAGAACATCCCTCCCAAACGGCGATTCTACTAAACAAGTTTGAGTTCTGAGAATGTCAGAGAAAGCGATGTTATTCATACATATACTGTACTCATACTGATACACGCTCCCTCTAAAGGAATATACTCACCACCTCAGGTGACTCTCACTCAGCACAGTGACAAAGAAAGGCTGTTCTGTCATGAGCAATCCTTTTCCAAAAGACGAAAAAAATGAGATGAGAATCTGCTTTTCTTTGAAGGATTTCTCGCCGTGTTAAGTGAGTGCACAGTTCATCAACCAGACAAGTGTGAGTCTGTGCAAAGCCACCTACACTGTGAGTGCTTAGCACCTCCCGCCACTAGGGGGCGATACTGACAGACTGGGAGCATAACGGCTCCGAGAGCTGAACACTTCTCATTTATTGAAATGTGTGTGTGGCTCTGTTTGTGCAGTATGGCTTGCCTTAAGCAGAAACGGCTGCGATTCGTTTGCCGTGGTGTGTTTACTGATTATGTGAGGAAGCCTCAGTAGTGACTCCTGTCCTGAGGGTTGAGTTGTGAGAAGAACACGCTCTTTGGATGAAGAAGAAGGGAAGGCAACACACAGTGTGGAAAATGCAAGAATCGGTTTAGAGTGAATGAGGTTGCGGCGGTTGTTGAGAAATTGATCGATTTCATTTCAGTTCCGTCAGGTCTTGGAATGAACATCTGAGATTGAATTCATGCACTGAAAAGGGCAGTAATGTGCAGTGGGTTCATGTCCTGATTTAGACCGTCTGAACTGAAGTGAAATGGACTCCAATCTGGCGTGCCTGGAGCTTTCTCCTGTTTGCAGCTCACTTAAAGTTTACTTGTACTTTCTGGTATAGGCTAGACCCCAAAACAATTACAGTTACAGCCGCTAAGATATTGGTCGTCTGTCAGGTCAGGTCCCAGTTGGGTTTCCCTGTGACACTTTGGAGACCAAAAGAAATAACTTTTACAATATACTGCCTCCCCCGTGATCCCGGGGAGGAGTGAAAGTCACGGTGAACTGCTTCAGTCCAGAGTGCTGTACAGTGCACAGAATGAGCGCTGGGATCAGCTCGGCTCCACACTGTGCTGTACAGTATCACTGGGGAGGGCTCTGATCAATGATGGCTGCCCTGACCTGTCTCTGCTCTTTAAAAGGGCTGGCTGTGCTCCTCGCCTGCCTGGGAGGGGTGAGGGCGAGGTCACTTCCTGTCTGCCTGGGATTGGTGAGGGCGAGGTCACTTCCTGTCTGCCTGGGATTGGTGAGGGCGAGGTCACTTCCTGTCTGCCTGGGATTGGTGCAGGCGAGCTCACTTCCTGTCTGCCTGGGATTGGTGCAGGGGAGCTCACTTCCTGTCTGCCTGGGATTGGTGCAGGCGAGCTCACTTCCTGTCTGCCTGGGATTGGTGCAGGGGAGCTCACTTCCTGTCGGCTGTGATCACAGTGATTGGAAACACTGCACTGCGATGCTGCGAGCGGCCATTTTGTCTGCAAACCGTCCACATTCTGACATTCCCGTCACCGTAGCCCACCTGTATAAGCAGCCCTGCTGTTGCTGTACCTGTGAATCTGATGCTAAATAATGCTGATTCACAGATACTGGAGCCCTGTGTGACTGGGGAAACACTGTGGTCTGTCACCCGTTTTACTGAGAAGAACAAGTCCTGAAAGTGCAGTGTGGTTCTGCTTTAAACACTGAACTTCCTCTAGTGCAACCACTGTGTGCAAACTTTCACACACACACATACTGGCACATACCATGTACACATGCTGACTCCCACACACACTCTCTCTCACACACGCATTCATGAAATGATAAATATTGAAGCACCATACTTATCCGTCTCCAATGCCAACATCTGTGGGATAATTGGGCCATTAGCGCAGAGTGGCGGCCGTCTCACAGAGCCTGCTTCCCGGAGCGGGATGCGGGAGGAGGGCTGGGTTCAGCTGGCATGCAGATAGTCCCGGCCGCAGTGCTGTTATGGGAGAGATCTTTCACCCTGACACAACACCTCCGCTTAGCATGCGCGTCTCCCCACGCCCCGTTGAACCCGAGTGTTCTGGAATGGTGGCGTCCCTCTCTCCGTGTTGATTGGCTGAGAGCGCTCCAGTGGGAGTGGCCTGTTTTTGCTTAACCAGCTGATCTCACTCCAGGGGAAAAATAACGATGAGACTTCGTTCTTCACGCTCTCGGAACAAAGGGTTCTTCGCCTTGTCTCCACCGAGGAACCCTTTTTAGTTCTTTATGGAACCCACTAGGGCAGTGGTCTCCAACCCTGGTCCTGGAGAGCTACAGGGTCTGCTGGTTTTCCTTGTTACCCAGCAATTAACTGTAATCAACTGCTCTAATTGATTAATTAAGTCACCTCACCTGGTTACTTGGGTCTCAACAGGTGCTGATTTTAAAGTGAAAACAAAAACCAGCAGACCCAGTAGCTCCCCAGGACCAGGGTTGGAGACCCCTGCACTAGGGTGTGATGTGTAATGCAATGTGGGGTTACATGACATCACATTACAGTTATTAAGCTGACACTTTTATCCAGAGGGACTTACATTTGATTAGACTGAGCAGGGGACAATCCCCCCCTGGGGCAATGTGGGCCAACTCAAGAACCCAACAGCTGCACTGATCTTATCGTGGCCACACCGGGGCTTAAACCACCAACCTTCTGGGTCCCAGTCAAGCACCTTAGCCACTAGGCTATATGCTGTTCTGTGGAATCACAAGGTGTCTTTTCAAACCTTTTTTTTTCTCTGAGCGTGTGGATTAAACAGACATTTTTTACGCAAGGGAGAAAGCGCTCCATCATCCATATCAGCTTCAGCTGTCCTGTGTCTGGAGCGAGAAGCTCCGCACGCTGTAATCCGCCGTCAGCAGTGCTGAGCTCCTCCAGTTAGAGTTACACTTCAGTTCATTTCGCCTCCAAAGCCACAAATACTGCAAACTAAAGTCATTAGAACAAACTACGGAAAACAGGTTGGAGAAGGTACAGTTCACATGGAGTTGTTCATGAACATTAAGTCCATAAGTAATCAGGTCAGGAACTACAGTACCAAGATGAACACAAATGCAGCAGTCCTAGGTTACATTACATTACATTAATGGCATTTGGCAGACGCTCTTATCCAGAGCGACATACAGTTGATTAGACTAAGCAGGAGACAATCCTCCCCTGGAGCAATGCAGGGTTAAGGGCCTTGCTCAAGGGCCCAACAGCTGTGCGGATCTTAATTGTGGCTACACCCGGGATTAGAACCGCCGACCTTGCGTGTCCCAGTCATGTACCTTAACCACTACGCTACAGGATCATGTACCTTAACCACTACGCTACAGGGTCATGTACCGTAACCACTACGCTACAGGGTCATGTACCTTATCCACTACGCTACCGGTCGCCCTTCAAATTGGAGTGAAGGTCTACAGGATTATAGTAGACAGTATGGCTCACTCGTTATGAAGTTTCAACAGCCTCTAATTCTCTAGACGTGAAGATGGAAGGTATTGATTGTAACACTTATTTGCTTTACAGTTGCCATGCAACACAAACATTTTAGGATAAAAAGTGGAGCCCACGCTGTTCACACATGGTAGATAGATATATTTATCTCATTTATCACTAGCGTCTTACATTACTTTACACTACTGGTATTTATCTGACGCTTGTTGATTTGACTAAGCTGGGCCAATCTCCCCTGGAGGTATTTGGGGTGAAGGGCTTTGCTCAAGGGCCTGCCAGCTGTGCAGATCTTAGCACCTTAGTCACTAGGCTACAGGCACCTTAGCCGCTAGGCTACAGGCACCTTAGCCACTAGGCTACAGGCACCTTAGC
Source organism: Conger conger (assembly GCF_963514075.1). Taxonomy (NCBI): domain Eukaryota; kingdom Metazoa; phylum Chordata; class Actinopteri; order Anguilliformes; family Congridae; genus Conger; species Conger conger. The sequence goes on along the minus strand of NC_083771.1, from coordinate 48,630,585 downwards.
CACTAGGCTACAGGCACCTTAGCCACTAGGCTACAGGCACCCTAGCCACTAGGCTAAAGGCACCTTAGCCGCTAGGCTACAGGCCCCTTAACCACTAGGCTACAGGCCCCTTAGCCACTAGGCTACAGGCACCTTAGCCACTAGGCTACAGGCACCCTAGCCACTAGGCTAAAGGCACCTTAGCCACTAGGCTACAGGCCCCTTAGCCACTAGGCTACAGCACCTTAGCCACTAGGCTACAGGCCCCTTAACCACTAGGCTAAAGGCACCTTAGCCACTAGGCTTCAGGCACCTTAGCCACTAGGCTACAGGCACCTTAGCCGCTAGGCTACAGGCCCCTTAACCACTAGGCTACAGGCCCCTTAACCACTAGGCTACAGGCCCCTTAACCACTAGGCTACAGGCACCTTAGCCACTAGGCTACGGGCACCTTAACCACTAGGCTACAGGCACCTTAGCCACTAGGCTACAGGCACCTTAGCCACTAGGCTACGGGCACCTTAACCACTAGGCTACAGGCACCTTAGCCGCTAGGCTACAGGCCCCTTAACCACTAGGCTAAAGGCACCTTAGCCACTAGGCTACAGGCCCCTTAACCACTAGGCTAAAGGCACCTTAGCCGCTAGGCTACAGGCCCCTTAACCACTAGGCTAAAGGCACCTTAGCCACTAGGCTACAGGCCCCTTAACCACTAGGCTAAAGGCACCTTAGCCGCTAGGCTACAGGCCCCTTAACCACTAGGCTAAAGGCATCCACTAGGCTAAAGTCATCCTCCCCAGAGTTATCCTCCCCAGTCATCCTCCCCAGAGTCATCCTCCCCAGAGTCATCCTCCCCAGTCGGCCTCCAGCCTCCGCTGGCTGCTAGCGTTCTCTATCAGCTCACATCTAATTCAACTGCTCAGTGCTGAAGGGCCAGTATCTCCTACATCTTTAAAAGATCAACACCTGCCAGACTACCCCCATCCCAACCACCCGCCCCCCCCCTGCAGGTCACGTGCCCTCTCTGTTCTGCCCCCTGGTGGTGAAGTCAGCTTCCTGCTGCAGACTGTAGACTGGGAGACATTATTGTACTTCATATTTCCCAGTGCATGCTGGGATAGGCTCCAGCGATGCCCCCTGCAGCCCTGACCAGGAATAAGCGGGTTGGATAATGGATGGTTAGATAATGACTGGGATGTAGCTGTGTGTAAAGACAGTTTGTTTATCTTGTTGTACCTTTTAGTAACAGCTGAAAGTGTTGTGTTAGACTAACATGATACTTATTGATTATCCATGTGCTTCCTTTGATACAGCATTTTTGTTTTCCTGAGAGAGACACTGATGGCGGCCTGTAGCGTAGTTTTTAAGGTAAATGACTGGGACCCGCAAGGTCGGTGGTTCAAATCTCTGTGCAGCCACAATAAGATCTGCACCGCCATTGGGCCAATGAGCAAGGCCCTTAACCCTGCATTGCTCCAGGGGAGGATTGTCTCCTGCTTAGTCTAATCAACTGTACGTCACTCTGGATAAGAGCGTCTGCCAAATGCCAATAATGTAACGTAATGTAATGATGTTCTCCCCTCCTGTGCTGTGCGTCTCTGTGGCTGAGAGCAGCAGCTGAGAGACTGTGGTGTAGTGTAACCTAACTCTGCCGCTTTCGGATGCGCTGTGCTTTTAAGACGCTGTTATACTGTACGCTGTGGCACTGAGGTGGGATTAAGCCCTTTTATTGGTGATTATTTGTGCTGATTACTCTGCTGATAAAGAGGAGCTGTTCCTCTGTAAAGGACCAGGCTCCCTCTCTCACTCCACCTCACACACACTGAAAAAACACAGTCCTTTAAAAAGCCTTTTAGTCTCGTAATGAGGCTTATATTCTTACAGGTTTTTCTTGTTTTGAGGTACTATTTGTTTAATTTGTTTTACTGTTTGTGATTTTTTTTTTTTAATCCAAAATAAATTATCCAACAGAACATTTTACCCGGGCCACGGAACACAACTGAAATACAACCCAAATAAAAAAATCTCAAAAACTAAAAAAGCTCCTAGCCGCTGCCAAATGCCAGGCGTCCAGCGTTCTGTAATTACCTCCAGGAACCCGAGCGCTCGATGTCTCCATGCGGACCATGTGGAGAGAGCTCTTTCCCCAGCGCGACCAGGGCAGGGAGAGCGTCTCTGAGCAGTTGGAGTCCTGGCTGGCGGTTTGCGCTGCAGTAATGACAGGGTGGAGTCCCTGCTGCTGAGACCCGCTCATCTGAGCCAAAATGGCGGTTTCTCACCCTCCGCCCCCACCGGCTTCACCCCTTGCAGAGATAATGACAAAGTCCCGAGCGCTCCCGGTATCGATTCCGCCCGCAGATACCGTTTATGACTCGGCACCCCCCCCCTCCCGAATCTTATTTCACAAACCATGAAGCCGGGGCAATTTTCCAAAAAAAGTTTTCCAGAGAAGAGCGCCAGGAGAGAGGGCGGATTGCTCGACCCACTGGTTCTGAGAAGTTTTTCCCCGGAATAGCGACGGGAGATTAGTTTAGGGTCACCCAGAGGTCCTGCTGAACCAGCAACTGTGGAGGCCTTGTCTCAGTGGATAAAACTCTCTCCGCTGTTGTGACATCTGGAATGGGCAAGGCGGATTTCAGCTCCAACTCTGACTCTTATTTAATTAGCCCAATCATTTACCTCATCTGTCACTTACAACCACATTCAGTGATATAAACAGCAGCTGATTAATGTTCTTGTCTTGTAGTATTTTATTGTGGACTGATTTACGAGTGAAACGCTCATGGTGCATATGGCTAATTAGCCAACTGAGCCAGGGTAACTGGTGGCAGCAGAATCCTGCAGGACTGGAGTTGGCCGTTCCTGGTATAGATGTATGATTGTGCCAAAATAGAACCTGATGACTTGTGTGAGAAGATTGATAATAATAGAGCACAAGTATGGAACATTGGGATTTAATACGTCCCATTAATATATCATTAAAAATATTATGCCGGATTTCTGGGTGATGGATGACACGTTTAAGCTTTCCCCAGAAACAGACCTTTGATCTCCTGTAGGGCTCATCCTGACAGTGCAGCACTCACTCTGAAAGAGCCAATCACATGTCAGCCGTGATCAGGTCACGTGTCTCACCCTCATTAACATGAGATACTTCCTCCCGGTCCACATTGCCACTTCACCTGCGAGACGCAGTGCGTCCACCGCACCAACAAACTGAGCGGACTCACCTCAACCAAGGACCATCGGGAGAGACCTTCCTCTGGTGATGCTTATCGGCAAACTCCAAAGTGCTCCCACAGACCTCTCCTGAGTCCCCCTCTCTGCCAGTTTCTACGGCCCTGAACCTTTTCCTCGTTGTCGCTTGTTCCAGGAGCCTGACAGCGCAGGCTGTTCACGGTGCGAAGAGCTCTGTGGTTAATCTTTCTCTGCCTCTCCACCTCAGCTGATGTGCGGTGAGCACTCTGGCACAAAATGGCCGGCCGGGTCCTCCACACTGGTTCCCACTCATCACTGTAGAGCGCTTTGAGAGTGAGAAAAGTGCTATATACTGCAAATTCATTATTCATTATTCCCTCAGGGATTCTCGAGTCCATTTATATAGCCTGTATATTGTCCAAAGCGTTTTATAACTGATGCCTCTCATTCACACACACTCAATACCAACAGGCTGCCATGTAAGGCACCAACCAGCTCGTCAGGAGCATTTGGGGGTTAGGTTTCTTGCACAGGGACACTTGGACACACCCAGGATCGAAACGGTCCCAACAAACCCTGCTATGTTTCTTTGGTAAGGGAGCGTGTCTACACCTGGGGCTTATGGTCTCAGGATCTATCATCATCATCATCATCATCATCATCAAAATAATGACCCTCCTCCTCACACTGGGGAGAGTGCTTTTAAGACGACGCCGCATCGGTGTTTCTGGGCCAGTGTGTAATGTGAGAGGAGTAAAATGTGTCTGTCCCTGAGGAGGTTTTCATTCTTTTCCTCCCAGACTAAAATTAAATGGAGAAATAACACCATTATTGAGACGTGTTATAGTTTTCACGCATGTGGAAAATATTTCACTTTTGAATGATTAAATGGAATCAGCATAACACTTTCTCTCCAATTATGAATATATTTCCCAAAATTATTTCATTATCATTGGCACCTCGTGCTTCAGCCAACAACACATGACCTACTCCTAACCCTGCATTGCTCCAGGGGGGATTGTATGTAAATGTCCATTTATTGTATGCTGTATAGTCATATAGCAGGTTTCAGGAATGCAGGTAGATAGCGTGAGCACTTATCGTTCATTCAGAAGCGTGCTTAGTGTGCATACGAGCCTACAGGCTAATCTGCGAATTAGCTGCTGTTGTGCTGGAATGCATCTGTGCCGTGAAACTCCCTCAGGTGTGTGACCGCTGGTCTCCTAATCACACGACTAACTCTTCAATCAGCACTTTTTATATTTCATCCCTCAGTTCCTGCCTTTTGTTAGCCCGGTGTTTGATCTTATTCAAATAACTATTTTCATCTGGTTGTTGCTAGAAAGCAGGACACTCTGTGGTTCTCAGTGACCAGTAATAGTTGTAGTTGTTATATTTTAGTGGCGACGCACCTGGAGCTTCTGTTTTTATAGAAGCCGGGTCATCCGCGTGGCTTTGCAGCTGCTCTGTGTGTGTCTGAAGTGGGTACTTCAGCCTGTTCTCCTGTCTCTCTGAATAAACACCCCGTGGTTCTTTAGTTCTGCTTCTCGCTCTTTCATCGTGGAGCGGCGCATCGACGGCTGCCTGCAGCAGAAGCGGTGGGATGCGGAGTGCAGAGGAGATTATCAAACAGAGGAATGAAATGGCGTCTGATCTTTAAAGGAATGTGGGGATCGCTGTGCATTGGAACTGGCATTTTACATTTGTGTTTCTGTGCTGTAGAACCAGCAGGGCCCATGACTAACTG